>NW_023470163.1:0-5042 GCF_013731165.1 Rhagoletis pomonella | reverse complement strand
TGTTCGCAGTGTTCATCCAACTTGACGTTTCTCTTTGTGGAACATTCTACGTCATTCTTCGAACATTCTGCCTATTTCTCGTTGTTCGCTTTGTGTTGCCGCAGTATTCGCCACACTGCCCTCTACCTAAGTCTGATCGTCCCGATCAGACACACTTGCGGTTCCAAACGCTGCAAGCCTTTCCAAGTGGACCACCTTCATCTTGCTCCTTGGTCTCCCGACGGTCTGGATCCGATACACTACGTCATTTAGCCGTTTTACGACCTTATACGGGCCTTCCCAGTTGCATTGTAGTTTTGGGGACAAACCTTTCTTTCGTTGTGGATTGTACAGCAACACCAAATCTCCTTCCTGGAAACCCTCGGAATTCATCGCCTTATCATACCTGGCTTTCATCTTGTCACTCATAATTTGTGTGCGCTGTCTCACAAGAGCATGTATCTCTCTCAGCTCCTCTTCCAGGATGTTTGACGTCTCTTTTCCAATCCTTCTAGCATCACCAGTCACCCCAAACTTCAGATCACTAGGCAAACGGAGCTCACTGCCGAATATTACCCTTGCAGGAGTTTTACCCGTTGTTTCATGCACTGCTGACCGGTATCCCATCAGGAACAAGGGTATGCGGACATCCCAATCTTTTTGATTCTTGTCCACGACCTTCCGCAAATGCTCTTCCAGGGTTCGGTTGAACCGTTCCACCATGCCGTCGGATTGGGGATGAAGAGCCGTCGTTCGAGTTTTCCGGATACCCAGTATCTGGCACATCTCTTGGAACACTGCCGACTCAAAATTTCTTCCCTGGTCAGAGTGCAGCTCTATAGGTACACCGTATCTCGCAACCCAATTGTAGGTGAATACCTCCGCTACTGTTTTAGCTTCCTGGTTTGGAATCGGGTATACCTCCGGCCATTTGCTAAAGTAGTCCATAACCACAAGGACGTATTTGTTTCCCTGTGCGCTCATAGGAAATGGACCGGCTACATCCATGGCAATCCGCTCGAAAGGTGCACCTGAGTTATATTGCTTCATCTGGCCATGACTTCTGGATTTCGGCCCCTTAGCTGCAATACACTCCGCGCAGTTAGCAATCCACTCTGCGACCGATTGCCGACAACCAACCCAATAGAACCTCTGCTTAACCTTCTCCAGGGTCTTCGTGATTCCCAGGTGCCCTCCACTAGGACCATTGTGGAATTCCTTGAGTACATCCGGAATTCTTACCCTTGGAACTACTATTTAGTAGTTGCGGGAGCACTGGCCATCTTCGCTTTCCCATACCCTATGCAAACAGCCAGATATTAATTTTAAGCTGTTCCATTGTGCCCAGTACGCCTTTGCGATGGGGCTTTCCGCTGCCATTTGCTCCTTAGTTGGCCTCCTGTCCACCTCCAGTCCATGCATCAAAAGCTCTAGATCTGGATCTTCCTGCTGACACTTTCGTAGCTGTTCTTCCGTCCACTCTTCCGCTGGTGTTATTGTCGTTAGACGGACGTCTATAATGTCCTCTTTTCCCTCAGCTTTTGAGCAGTGTTTACATTCCAGGCTACATGGTCGGCGGGACATGGCATCAGCATTACCATGGAAACTTCCCTTGCGGTGTTCAATAGCGAAGTCATAACTTTGCAGTCTCTCAATCCACCGAGCTAGCTGTCCTTCTGGATTCTTAAACTGTAGTAGCCACTTCAGCGCTGCATGGTCCGTTCGAACTCGGAAACGTTGCCCATAGAGGTACTTGTGGAAATGTTTGACGCAGTCCACCAACGCTAGTAGTTCTCTCCGAGTTACGCAGTAGTTCCTCTCTGGTTTTCCAATCGACCGGCTATAGTAGGCAACTACCTTCTCCTGCCCATCAATTACCTGCGACAGTACGCCTCCTATGGCATAACCACTAGCATCCGTATCCAAAATAAACGTTGCACCTGGAACGGGATACGCTAGCATAGGTGCAGTACATAGTCGTTCCTTCAGAGTCTGGAAAGCCTCCTCCTGCTCCTTGTTCCACTCGAAGGCTCTATTTTTCCTAGTGAACTCGTGGAGGCTTTTAGCAACGCTGGCGAAATTCGGAACAAATCGGCGGTAGTAGGTGCATAGCCCAAGAAAACTTCGTAGTTCGTGCAGGTTCCTAGGTCTTGGCCAATCCTTTACTGCTTCTATCTTTTCCTTCGCAGTACAAATGCCCTCCGTTGTCACCTTGTGCCCTAAGTAGTTCACCTCCTTCCTGAACAGTGAGCACTTTTTAGGACTTAGCTTCAGACCAGCGCCAGCTATCCTCTGGAAAACTTCTTCCAAATTGTTCAGGTGTTCCTCAAAGCTTTTACCCAATACGATAATGTCGTCTAGATACACCAAACATGTTTTCCAATGCAGTCCTTTGAGCACATGGTCCATAAGTCGTTCAAAAGTGGCAGGAGCGTTGCATAATCCAAAGGGCATCACCGTGAATTGCCACAGACCGTCTCCAACGCTGAAAGCTGTCTTCTCCTTATCCTCGTCACTTACCTCCACTTGCCAATAACCGCTCTTAAGGTCGAGTGTTGAGAACCACTTTGTTCCAGTCAACGAGTCCAGAGTGTCATCGATCCTGGGAAGAGGATAGCTGTCCTTTTTCGTCACATCGTTTAGTTTCCGGTAGTCTACGCAGAACCGCATTTGACCATCCTTCTTCTTCACAAGTACTACCGGCGAACTCCATGGACTCGCTGATGGTTCAATCACACCACTCTCGCTCATTTCGTTTATTATTTGGCTAATAGTTTCACGTTTGGCAAGTGGAACACTCCGAGGAGCTTGACGGATTGGCCTTGCATCGCCAGTATCAATGCGATGTTTCACAACGTTAGTCCTGCCTGGTTTGTCGCCATCCTTGTCGAATATGTATCTTCGGAGAAGTTCCTTAGCCTTGTGCTGGTATTTTTCTTCCAACCCTTCCGTCCATGCATTAATATCTTCCGCAATGTCATTCTCGCCAATGGAATCGCTTTCAGGTAACTTTTCGCAGTTGAAGATTGCCTCTACCTCTCGACATTGCCCCAGTACAGTTCCTCTTCGGAGTTTGACTGGTGACTTGAACTCATTGAGCACTCGAACTGGGATGCGTCCATCCTTTTGCGTCTTAGCCAAGGTTTTACCAATAAGTACGTCCGGTGTAGAATTTTGTGTTGCTTCAACAACCCACAATTTGTTTGTCCCACAATCTCCATCAATCTTTGCCCACACAACTGCTTCTGACTTCGGTGGAATCTGCTCGCTTTCCTCTAGGATCACTCGCTTGCTGCTGTATGGACCATCATACCCAAACCGAAGGGGCACTTCCATGTTGTTATACGTCATAATCCTGTTCTTCATGTTGATCTTCATACCTTGATCAAGCATGAAGTCTAATCCAATGATGACTTCATCCATAATCGCCGCGACTATGAACTTGTGTAACACCGTCACATTCCCTATTGCGACTTTGCATGTTACCTCCCCTACAACTTGGGTGTCCTCACCAGTTGCTGTCCTCAACCTTGCTCCAGGTAATGGCCTTACCTCTTTAGTGACCAAATCAGATCGAATAATGGAATGTGATGCGCCCGTATCCACAGTTAGTACTCGCTCATGTCCGTCCACATATCCACCAACAGTAACGTTGCTCGCTTTTCTGCCAATTCGCGAGACGGAGATTATGGGGCATTCAATTGCGGGAGCCAGCGCGCGCCCCTTGCTGCTGGCTCGTTTTAGTTTAACGACTGATTGGAGTTGGTTTCGTCTTCTTCAGCCCTGCGTTTGCGTCCTGCTGAATTGTTGTGACCATTGGAACTTGCGCTGCAATCGCGGGCGAAGTGGCCTGACTTTCCACATTTAAAACATTTGCCAGAACCATGCTTTTTCTCGCCCAGCAGTTGGATAATCTTCTTCAGCATTTCGTTTGTCTCTTCCGGTGCTTCCACTTCCACACGATGTGCTTTGTAGGCTGGTCTACTTAGGAGCGCCGCCGTTTCACGCGTCTGAGCATACGAGACCGTTTCAGCAAATGTTGCCTTTGGATTCGCGTACGTCTCTCGCTTGGTATACATGTCCCGCATTCCGTTGATGAACCTCTGGATTTTTACTCTTTCAAGGTGCTCAGCAGATGCGTCTCCAATTGCCAAATGAGCCAGCCTTTCAATCTCAGAGGCGAATTCCTGTAAAGTCTCGTTGGATTTCTGGCAGCGATTCTCCAGCTCCATCTGGTAAATCTGTCTCCTGTGCTCGCTACCAGAACGTCTTTCCACTGCACCCATTAACGCATCGTAACTGTTCCTTTCACAGTCGGGAATAGTCTGCAAGATTTCTGCCGCAGGTCCTTTCAATGCAACGAATAGTGCAGCGGATTTATCCTCCATGCTCCAATGATTTGCTGCAGCCGTTTTTTCGAACTGGAGCTTAAAGACCTGGAAAGGAATCGTGCCGTCAAAGGATGGGGTTTTTACCTTGGGTGCGCTCGTCGAAGTAGCTGGACGATTCAACTGCATATCTCGGAGGCGACCTTCCAACTCTTCTACCTTAGCCTCGACTTTCTCCTGTCTCTCTTCAAGTTTGTCCTGTATTTGTGTAATTTTTTCATCCTGTGCTTCCAGCTGTGATGATATGCGTGCCTCCTATGCCTGTAGCTGAGTTTCTAACCGGGATGACACCTGCGCTGATACCTCGGAAGATATACGTGTTTCCAAGCCTTGCATCTGTGAGGAAACGTCTGACGACAACTGCGACCTCTGTTCCTGCATCATCTGTGACATGGCAGCCAATAACGTGTTCATGTCCATACCTGTTGATGAACAAGGATCATTTTGCTGTTCTTCAACCTTACCGGATGTCTGTTGCACATCCTTTGACGAACATGCAGCCTCATCCTTCTGTTCGTCCTTTGCGGATGTATCGTCGGGTTTACCTTGGAAGTCGTATTTGTCCACGTCGATGCCTTCGGCTTCCATAGCCTCTCGCAACCGGGATAACAATTCCACTTTTCTTCCGGAGGTGGCCAAATTACGCTTTTCCAACTCCTGTTTCAGCTCCTCAAT
>NW_023470162.1:0-5042 GCF_013731165.1 Rhagoletis pomonella | reverse complement strand
TTTTTTTTTGCTGAGTCAACAGGGCGGTCTCGACCGCCATAACCTTCGCAGATCAGTCAGCGTATACAAGGTTTTCAGCAGCAACGAATAGAGCTTCAATGGTGTGAAATCATTATTTGAGTTTTTGTCGATATTCAGACTTGTTCGATCTTGAAAAGGTTGAGATAGTTTATCACCCCAGCTAGGCGATGTTTTTCCAGGGTCATTAAAGGCTTTATCAAGATCCGACAAAAAATTTAAAGAAACTTCCGAACGTATAATCCGAGTGCTAGGATTTAGCCATATAGAAAACAGCAATAGTCCTGGCTAGCTACGTTGTGACATAATCTGATGTCATTCAAAATTTTTTAAAATATGTTTGCTACAATTTTATTAAAGATAAAGTTTTTGGAGAGCGGTTATCGAATTTAATGTAAAATCCAAACCTTTTTAGGATAATATGTAAATAATTTTTAAACTGTAAATGTTAATATAACTATGTTATATATAATCAGAAGTTTATTATATAAAATACCCTCTACCTAAAACTTAGTAACGCTGCTTCGGATTTTTCATAATTGAGCAACTGTCAAAAAGCTGTTTTCTAATCAAAAAATTTTTGTTGACTACCTCCTTTTTTGTGTCATGTTGAAACTTAATAAAAATTGGTCTGTAACTTAATCATAAATAAATAAACAGAATGCGTTTGAAATATATGTTAACATATCATCAGGAACGTTCTAAAGAATAAGTAAACAAAAAAGTTTATTCCAAACGTTCAGAATGAATAAAGAAATGCAGCCAGTTTGTTCTTATAATTTTCTTTGTGTTCAAAAAAGTAATGGGGAAAAGTTCGAGTACAAAAAAGCACTAGTTGAATCGATGATGTAACTACAGCCAAAGGCGGTAAGGAAATTTCATTTCACAAATTTCTAACTCATATTGTTTACTTTTTACTTTACTTTAGTGTTTGTGATATGATTCTTTTTCTTCATTTGAAATTTGATAAGCATTTTACAAATTTTTTAATTAGTATTCAGGACAGATGTGTATGTATTTGCGTTTTTAGGTTAGTTGTACAAAAGTAAGCTGACCAGCCGTCCTCCTTTGAGGAGGATTGTCCTCCTCAAACGTGATTTGTCCTCCTCAAAAATATTGTCCTTCTCTGTCCTCCTTTTGAGGAAAAATGTCCTCCTTGTCCTCCTTTTCAAGTTTTATAGCAGTGATGAAATGTTCCAAAAGTTTCGTTCAGAATATTATTATTTCATAATCGTACATAATCATTGTATTTAAAAGGAGTTTACATTGTTCAACACAATGATGTACACCTTTGATTCAACCAACCGCCTGTGAAGGTTGAACAGTACAAACGCCTTTTAGCCTTAATCAATAACGTTTAATACGACTTTCCCACTGCACGCCAATTACGTAGTTTACTCTCTCATTCGTGATTCGCACTCCAATTACCCTTGGAATTACGTAATTCGCCATCAGTGTTGCCACTTTGTGAGTAATTCCTCAAAACGTAAGGAATTTAGGGTGCGCTTGAGTATTTTTTGAGGATTTTTATTTTGAGGAATTTTCTCTCGATGTATTTGGAGATAACAAATGCAGCCGTGTTGTACACAAAAGAGTTGTTAAATCGCTCTGCAAATTTTTGAATAAAAAGCTTTCCGAAGTTTTATAGAGAGCGAAATACACCACATAAGTGGCTTGCCAAACATTCTTCAAACCTACTTTTCCCATTTCGCCATGCAAGCATGACTCGTTCAAGCAAAGAATTTTAGTTTTCTTCCGGTTAACAATGTAAAAGGGTCTGGTTTTCTTCGATTGAGTCGATTTTATCATACACAACGTAAGCGGCTTAATCAAACGTCAGCATGGCGGCCAGAAAATCAAAAAATTTTAATTTTCGTCCACATTTCCCCCAAACGGATTGTGAGACCTTCAGACACCCCCATACACAACATTAATAGCTTTAAGCAAAGGGATATTTCGCTTGGTTTGTCAAGCCGCTTATGTGGTGTTTTTCCCTCTTAAGCACATCTGCATTTGCTGCTAAATATTCAAAATGTTATTTTGAACTTGCAAAATATCGGTAACGAATGGAGAGAACACGCATTGCTCGATCATAAGGGAATATTGATTCTTCATTAGATCCAGAAAATTATAGGAAAAGTTTTTGAATTAAAAGACTCTTCAGATTCATATAAGTTTCCCAATGAAATAAAATTATATCTGCATTAGTAATATAGCCCTTTTCTAATGCTTCAGTAGTTGAGGACCAGATTGAGCACTGATATAGCCGCAGCAATATTATATACAAACCCAGGCATAAAAATGGTAGCAGCACGGAAAGTAGTGGAGAAGAAGAACCAGAGCCCGCAGTCGATGATGACGGAGTCGACGTTCCACCGCCTGACTATGACGAGGTACGTATAGCAATAACGCGGCTGAAAAACAACAAAGCTGCTGGAGCTGACAGCCTGCCAGCAGAGCTATTCAAGTACGGCGCCGAGGAGTAGATAAGGTGCATGCATCAACTCCTGTGCAGAATATGGTCAAATGAACGCATACCCGACGACTGGAATTTAAGTGTGCTCTGCCCAATCCACAAGAAAGGTGACCCCGCCATTCGTGCCAACTACCGGGGGATCAGCCTTCTAAGCATAGGTTACAAGGTCTTATCGAGCGTATTGTGTGAAAGACTGAAGCCCACCGTCAATGAACTGATTGGGCCTTATCAGTGTGACTTTAGAATTGGCAAATCCACCATAGACCAGGTATTCACAATACGCCAAATCTTGGTAAAGACCCGCGAGAAAAGGATCGACACTCACTACCTATTTCTCGACTTTAAAGCCGCTTTTGACAGCATAAAAGAAATTGCCTATACGCCGCTATGTCTGAATTTGGCATCCCCTCAAAACTCATACGGTTTTGTAAAATGACGTTGAGGAATACCACCAGCTCCGCCAGAATTGGGAAAGAACTCTCCGAGCCGTTCGCCACCAAACGGGGTTTCATGTGACTTCTTTAATCTGATGTTGGAGAAGATAATAAGAGCTGCAGAACTAAACCGCTCAGGAACAATTTACTACAAGAGCGTGCAATTGCTGGCTTATGCCGATGACATCGACATCATCGGTAACAAAAACCGCGAAGTCTGTTCTGCCTTTTCCAAGTTGGATAGGGAAGCAAAGCGAATGGGTCTGGTGGTAAACGAGCACAAGACGAAGTATCTCCTGTCATCAAACAAACAGTCAGCACATTCGCGCCTTGGCACCCACGTCACTGTTGACAGTTACATTTTCGAGAAAGTGAAGAATTTGGTTTACTTGGCAACCAGCATTAACACCGATAATAATGACAGCATTGAAATCCAACGCAGAATCACTCTTGCCAACAAGTGCTACTTTGGACTGAGTAGGCAATTCAGTATTTAATTCCTCTCTCGACGTACGAAAACCACGCTCTATAAGTCACTCATCATGCCCGTGCTGGTATATGACGCAGAAGCATAGACAATGACAACATCCGATGAGGCGGCTCTTGGAGTGTTTGAGAGAAAGATTTTGCGGAAGATTTACGGGCCTTTACGCGTTGGCGACGGCGAGTACCGCAGACGATGGAGCGATGAGCTGTATGAGCTTTACAACGACATGGACATAGTGCAGCGAATTAAAATACAGCGGCTCCGCTGGCTTGGCCATGTCGTTCGAATGGACACCGACGCTCCAGCTCAGAAAGTATTCAACTCGGAACCCGCTGGTGGTAGCAGAGGAAGAGGGAGGCCCCCACTGCGATGGAAAGATCAGGTGGCGAAGGCTTGGCTTCACTTGGCGTCAGTTGGCACAGAGGAGAAACGACTGGCGTGCTTTGCTGAACTCGGCCAAAATCGCTTAAGCGGTTACAGAGAAGAACTGAAAAAATTAAATTAAAAATTTAATTTAGCATGTGTTACTAGTAAAAATATTGTATGGGGGAAAAATCTGTCTTGTACGTTATTATGTTTTTTTTTGTTAATAAAAATTATCCAGAGATAGTTTCTATTAAAAAATGGAAGGATTGTAAAGGTACATTATTTAGCTTAGTTTAGGAATTTTTAAAGAAAAGAAAAACTCCCTTGATTCGCAGACTTTCGCATTCGATTAGACAACTAATGATGTCAAAATAGAGATGCTTCGTTTATCTTTCAGTTTATGTACATAATTTTCCTGAGTTTTTACATTTTCAAGTCAGAAATACAAAAAAAAAAAAACAAAAAAATTTAATTTTTTTTTAGTAAATTACCTTTTTTGAAGAAAATTGCATAATTAATGCTACAGAAATTTATATTATTTAGAAAGTACAAGTTATTACGCTATATAGAAAGGTTTGTTATAGTGCAAAATTTAACGAAAGTAGTGGTAAAAATCGAAGTTGTATATATATATATATTTTTTTTAATAGCGTTTACCAAAAAATTTGTTTTAAAAATGGTTATAGTCAACATGTCGTAAAAAAACCATTAGAATTATATTTGAATTGGCATCAATACTTTCCTAATCGGTCAAGTAGTTTCCGAGATATTACACATTAAAATTAGGAAAGGTGAAGTTTAACCTGGTATATTTTCTTGGGTTTTTTGCTTGCCGCAGATAATTTGGCTGTGGGTGAAATCAGCGTGAGGAGTTCTATCGATCTGCATTTTTGTTTGTTTTTGTAGCTAAACGGTCCATATTGTAGCTAGAATCAGCTGTTCGCATGGCAAACAAAATCAAAATTGCCAGCATGTTGGCAAATACATTTTGGTTGTCAAATGCTGCCACATCAGCGGCGAGGGCCGTTTTCATTTGGATGTCATTTTATATGACCGAGCGTGGTGACTTATGACAACAAACGCAAATGACACCAGATGACAACCTGTATTCATTATTTTGACAACATTTGACGTTAAATATGACCTAATGAAAACCAGGCTTTAAAAACACTTCTTTTTTTGACGCGTACGTTATCGCCTTGTTTTGACCGGATTTTTCCACACCAAAGTTTCGAGGCTGCTTATATTTTTCTCAAACATA
>NW_023470161.1:0-5042 GCF_013731165.1 Rhagoletis pomonella | reverse complement strand
TTTCAACTTCCCAAGTCGAATAATATCAGCAACACGCCATGCCACAATACACCCTTGACCATTTCTAGACAGTCGGTGGGTTAGCGAATTGCCGCATTGGCACTTGTTGGTAGAAATTAGCACAAATTGCTCGTCGACAATGACTCGAGGGAAATGGTTGTTGAACTCAGTTAGACAGAAGACGGAAACTGAGGTGGTGGGAGCATATGACTGAAATTGCCAGTGGAAAGTACCTTGTAGAGAAAGGATTAATCATAAGCCAAATCTTAACAGCAATCAGATTCCAATTTCAACACTTAAACGTTTTTAAGAAAAAAGCTAAAAAAGCATTAATTATTCGGCTTAAGTATATGGTGATTCAACAAGACCGCAGATGTTCACAATATGGCCATTGTTTCAAGCGCTGTGTTGCAAGAGGCACTGTGCTGTTGAAACCACACATTGTCCAAGTCTATGTCATCTAATTAAGACCTTAAAAAGTTTGTTTTCATATCCCGAAAATTTCGTTCAAGATGATTTTTTTATTTTATTTTATTTTATTTATTTTTTTTGTGAAAAATCGGCATGAACTTTTGAATTTCTTTTACACCAAAAAATAAATGAAAAAATAAATAAAAGATATTAATAAATATATCACAAATAGTTACTGTCAAAAATCTGCATCACTCCATAAATACGACTGAAAACGATTTTCTCGCATTTCCGCTTTTCCTGCTGGGTATTTAAGTGCTATGCTTGTTATTCTATTTCTTTGACTTTTGCTGTGATTGCATGAGGCGATTCCTAGTGTCGCTATTATCGGGTCAATTATGTGGGCCATGCGAATATATCAGCAAATACAAAAATAAGTACAATTCCTATAAGTAATTACGTACTCGTGCATACATACATACATATTGCATACACATATAGACTAATTACATACACGTTAATATCGTCTTTTTCCACAGTTAAGAATGATACATACATAAATACTCGTACTATTACTGTGAGCATAGCAATTATTGTAATTATTTTTGTTTATTTCAAAGAATTTCAAGTATTTACCGCTATACGTATGTACATTAGGGTGGTCAAAAATAAATAAAGTCGGAATTTTAATGCTCTCACCCGCTAGGATTATTCTATATCGAAGAAAACTATACCCCTATTTTTTATTTTTGAAATCAAAAAAATATTTAGAGGTCGCTCAAAGCGCTCAAAGTTTTCCATGTATTTTTATATGGGAATTAAAATTTCGACTTTACTTTTGTTTACATGCATTTTTGGACCACCCTAATGCTCATACATGCATATATATTTAGGTTTACAGCTTAAGTTCACAGCTTAAAAAAGTCTACAAAATTGCTTTGTTACTAAAAAACGTGTTGAGCAGTTAAGAAGTCTAGCTAATAATGATTCCAATTTTATGCCTTTTTTGGTTAGCAAATTGGTAATCTTTTGTGTAAAAAGTGAATAGCGTAAAATAAATTCTTCGTTTAGCGAAGTAAATAAGTGAGAAAATTTTAAAATGATACTGCGATATTTTTATGGCTCTATTCATTATTGAACTCAATGACAGATTTTAAATTAAAGCCGTAAAATATTATTGTTTTATTAATTTTGTTGATGAATTGTCGACAACAGTTTGAGAAAAGTATTTATGATGCTTAATTCTAATTCGAGACGTATTTGTCGCAATAAGAAAAGCGAGGCTGAAATACGTGTATGCGAAGAACTTGAAATGCTGGCCGACAGGGAAAATGCCCGAAAATTTTTATCAGAGAGTTGCAACTTTCGGAAGGTTTCAAGACCAACCATGGCCGATTTGTTGCCAGAAGTGCAGATATTTCTCCAAAAGTAAAATTTATTTACAAAAAAATTTGCGAAAATCTTAAACTGAAGATATTAAAATGAAACTAAAATTCCATATAAAAAAATTTCACTATGGAGACCTCTTTATGGCAGCACTTGAAGATTTTTAATGGTTTCAATTGCAAATGCGGGAAGGGATTTCTCCGAGATCAATTTAAATTAAAAAAAAAAAAAATGGTAAGAAGATGGAAATCATCAGTATAAGCAGTATTATTTTCACAAAAGAAAGGAAAATTTTTCCTCAAACTCCATGCGTCTAGTCGAAAAATTGATGAGCAGACTTTTTACCCTAAATTTTATGCAGTTTATGTAAGGGTTTTTTATTTTTTCGAAATTTTCGTACATTTGGGTTTTCGTAGTTTATGCCCCGTCGATGAAATACAAGCATTTCTAATATTTATGAATTATTTTCTCAAAACCTATGATTCATATTCACCGTCGAAAACAAGTCGACACTTAAACTAGTTGCAACTTTTTTGACAGATATCCATCGAAAATTCTGTCAAAAAGCTATAGCTAACTTTAGTGTAGACTGTATTTCTGGCAACACTGTAGCCACCACGCACTTTATTTATGCAAGGAACACTTCGAATGGCAGCAGCACTGAAAGAAGGAAGCAGCACTCAAATTTTATTAGCTATTTTTTCAAAACGTGCGTGAAGTGGTTACGAAAACATAAAGTCAAAAACTTTTGTAAATAAGAGTAGTTAGTAAAGTTTTAAATTTAAATATGCATCATAATTGTATTATTTAAAAATTTCTGAAGGATCATAAACATTTTTATTCATTATAGATTTTTTTTACGATTTTATAGCAATTCTAGTAAAAAATTTATTTTCCCAATTTGAAATTTATGGATAATTTGAAATCCCTGGCGGCTTAAATATTAACCGATTTCAAAATAAGAAAATAAGGGTATCTTTATTTTCGATATTCTTCAGTTTTGTGGATCTGGACTATTCTAATATACCTACGTACCTACATATGTACGTACTATATGTACATACATATGTGCCTTTGGGAATATAAATTGTTGTGTCCATACATTAGCATATGTATGTATATATGTATATAAAATACGCATATAAGAATTTCTTTGCAATAAAAATGCATAATTTTTGTTTTTGCTAATAAAGTCATCAACGTCCCTGAGACAGCCTATTAGTGTCACAAAGTGATCGAATACATTCCGAGTTACAGACGATCAATCGATCAATCGATCGATCAACTCAGCACATTAAAATGCAAACAATGTCAGCGAAAATAAAATCGAAACAAAATATAGCAGAAGCATAGCCCTCAACAAAGAACAATGAATTCCGCTGAAGCACTTTAGCAAAAAAAAAATACTTACATAAAATTCATCATATAAGCGCAATGGTAAAGCAAAAAAAAATAAATAAAAATTGCAAGCTCATACCAAATGACTCAACGAATATTTATTTGCATGCATACTTTTGAAAGTCATCCCGCTACTGCTTAAAAATAATTCATTAAACGTAAATGCTTAATGATGACATCCAATAATGGGTGGCACTTCTAGCAACTACCACTGATAAGGCGTTGATTTGTTGATGGATTGCAGTGCTTCAAAATTGGTGCATGGTAGCACATAATTTTCCTGTCCATGTTATATCTTACAAGTGCAGACCTCTGACCACCTCACCCTTGCTTGTTTCAGCTAGAGCAATGGGATTACTGTTTTCATTTGTCTGAGGGAGTATCCCAGTGGCACCGCCACAGATTCATCCAAAAAAGTTCCCGCCCTGACCAACTCGTCCGCTCGCTCGTTGGCTTCTATGTTCCTAAGGGCGGACGAGAACTCAGACAAGGGAGATGACCATTGACACAGTCACTCATAGGGACTGAGCCAATACCAAGCTCTTCGAAATAGACTCATGCCCATAAAAAAATTCAAGCGATCGTGATTTAAAAAATTAAATCGGTCTTTTTTTACGGGTTACCAATTTTTAGGACCCGGGTATATTGTACAATTTACCTTAGAGCCGGATCTTGATGCTAAGAAAAGCGGAGTGGTTAAGCCAATTTTTATATGGGGTTATTTAAAAAAATAAAATAGCAGTTGTCGCGTCCATTTTTTTTTATGGATAAAGAACAAACACACTACATACTTACTTTTACCATCGGTTCATGCTTGTAGTTAACAAATAAAATTAAAATTCTACGCTATATCTACATATTGCCTTGTTCGCATTGGAGACGGGTATCAACCTCTATATTCCTTATACTTACATACATATCGTCGCCTGGGTAAAAGATTACCGTAGGCGCCATTTTTACGATTTTTAGTTCTACATGCAGTTACATAGTTTGAAATAAGGTCTTTCGATTGGTGTTATAAATTTTTAGATATCTCCTTTATTTTCCGAGATATTGACTAAAATATTTTCGATAATATAGTAAAAATCTTGTTGGAGATACAGTCAAATTAAACTAACACTGTGAGACAAATGGTAGGGGTCAGTGATCGGGAAGGGTTCAAACTACCGGGGAAAGTTATATCGGTAAAAAAGAAGTTATACGTGTCCCGGCGTTTCGCTGGGTCACGTCTAGGAATCGCGATATATATATAACTATCATATAGGGGAAATTGTCACCTTTGGTGGTCTTTTTTTGACATAACTCGAGAACCACTAGTCCGATTTTGCTCAAACAAATTTAAAAAAATTAAAAATTACAATTCCTTTAATCTGTTCATATAACGTTTTTCTATATAATCAACAGTTTTAAAAAAATTTAATATTTTATGCAAAAAATATTTTTTTTCTTCATACATTTATTTTTACCGGCAACATTTTCAGAGACTTTGGAGAAAATCTATCTTCTCGTTCTTGATAAATTGCATTTTATTCGTTAATGCTTTGATATGTTATGTTATATTATGTTATGTTACGTTATGTTATGTTACGTTACGTTATGTTACGTTATGTTATGTTATGTTATATTATGTTATGTTATCATTATCTTATTTTATGTTATTTTATGCGGTATTATGTTATGTTATTTTACTTACATACATACTTACATACATATGAATCTATGCTTTTGTTAATATATACTTACAGTAAGTATTTATATCTATAGTACATATGATACATATATATGTATAGATACATACATATGTATGTTCAGCAGCTTCATAATGTTTCTTTCATTTTTGTTTTTTT
>NW_023470160.1:0-5042 GCF_013731165.1 Rhagoletis pomonella | reverse complement strand
GCAGTCGTTGAAATTTCCATTTAACTTTCATTCACGCGGCTTAGAAACCTGACGGCGCGCCTGCGCGTGACGCAAAGAAACAGCCGACACGCTGCCCCGAGAACGAGAATCATCTAAAAGGTTACCACACTTGACAACACTGCCGAAAAACGAGCGTGCATTTTCGAGAAAATTCTTGATTCCAAGCCCACCAGTTTTTCATAAGTGTATCATAACGTGAATAATCTGAAGGTCAGCTTCCGTCGTATGTCAAATTAGGCAGTGTATCTGTGTATGGTCTTCTGTTTGTCTTGCGCGAGGTCAAAAAATCTTCCGGATGAGCGATTTTATTTTGTATACTCGCATAGCGCTACTTCAATATCCTGATAATTGGATATTTCCAATTGTAGCGCAGAAAGATCGTTTTCTGTTTTAAAACGCGTGAAAATCTATATCAGATCTTCATTGAGCGAAAACAAACTGAATGCTCTTGCGTTGCTGACTATAGAGTCAGATTTGTTTCTATCTATCGATTGTGAAGATATTATCCGCGAATTCGCAGCTGAAAAATCAAGACGTAAAGAACTGTGAAAAAGAAGTGTTTGAAAGAGGGTTTTTGTTGAATACCTTATCCATGCTGATGTCAAATTTGTTAATTCCGTTATGTATTTCATTATTAACGAACTATATTGTAATAAAGCACTGACAATAACAATCATATTTGATATATATATATATATTTTTTTTTTTCGTGAAAAAAGGGCGGCAAGTTATGAATTGCCTAGGGGCGGCAAATATTTAAATCCGCCACTGTGTATATGCGTGTAAAAAAAACACAGCTAATATAAATATAACTATGAAAAATAAAACGGGAATAAAAAGTTTTATTTTTTCAAACAAAATACTTTATATCAAAAAAAAAAAACAAATGCCTTTCTACCAACCCAAATTGTTTCTGCCAGTTTTGGTAATAATTTACCAAAGTGGAAACCCTGGTCTTGAATGACTTTTCCTTGTTCAAAGAAGAAATACTCCAGAGCCTTGAATCTTCACCTTTTGCATTGGAATATTTACGATTTGGATTTGGACATTTCTGATCTGAGGGTACTGTATAAATCATAAATAAATTAGAATTGTCAACGATTTTGTAACGTACACTATTTTGTACTATAATATACAAACTGACTTTATAAATGTATTTGGATAGACATCTGGCTGTAGTGCCGTATTTTCTATGCATTTTTAACAGGTTGGAGATGTGAAAAAAAATTTAAACTCTCGTTTTCTTTATTTTTTTTAACTTTGATGGGAGTAAATATTTCACTGTGCTGTTAATGATATGGAAAGTCGCACTCTGGTAGTACAAAGTCCTGCCTGTTGGAACCCTTTTGGTCTTAAAAAAGTTGTCTAGACTAAATATTTTATAAAGCAAAATGGCAGAGTATTACTTCTTCAAATTTGCGTCAGTAAACCATTTTAAAAGTTGATGATGTTAAAACAAAACGTAATTCATTCTCTTACCATTCATCAAAGTTCCTTAAGATTGACTTGCTAATTAAATGCTAAAGGAATAGCAATTCACAACTGCGTTCATACTGGTACATATGTATGTATTTTAAGCCATCCTACGGTAACCCGTTGATTTAAAAAAAACAAACTTTCATTAGCACTTTTTTGTTTATATTTTTCATAATTTCTTTATTGAAGGTGATTAAGCAGTTTCTGTAAATAAGCGCCTCTGGCGTTGGGTCAGACATTCATTTCTTTTTACGGTTTTTAAGACAAAATTAAGTTGTTTAATTTAGCAGCGGCTTTTAATTAAACACCATGAATTTGTTAACTACCGTGACTTTTGGAACTGAGCGTGATTGATTAGTTTAGCTTCTTAGTGTGTCTTAATATTGTATGTGTGTAGCAAAAAAACTATTTACAAGCAATTCTGCTGAAAGTTATTCAAGTGAGAATTTTTTTTCTACTATTTATTTACGTATTTACATGTTTCTTCGAAAATCTTACTTTTTATATCGTCACCTTAAATGCGAAAAGGCGTAACAACATCGCAACTGAAATGGAAAAAGTCGTGGCCAAAATTTTTATTTTTTTATAATATGATATGGGGAGTTGTAATTCGATGAAATCTATCATATAAATCAAAAAGTGAATTTTGAAGTAGCTAGTTATCTGAAAATTACACGTTGTGGGGTCTTAGCCAAGATTACAATGGTTGCAAAGGGCATACCTGGATTCTCGGAAAGTTATTTTTTGTGATGAACCTATATTCTAAACGGTTACAGAAAAGTTATTCTGTCAACAGCGCTGAACGCATGGCGTGCGGAAAGCGAGGCCCATCAGCAGCCGATTTCTATTCTAAAATCCAGATATTTGGTTTTGTTGTTGTTGTAGCGGCTACAAAACCCCGCCCAGATCGATTGGTATCTCAGTCGTTGTCGTCAAGCTCAACGAACGGGAGTCCCAAGAAGCGTGCAGCCTCTATAGGATCTGTCCACAGCGACAAAGGCGTTATTTGTGTGGGGTTTTCTGGGCATACGCAGAGATCTTTCGAGTCGCGGGGTGTCTCTTGGCATGCCGGACACTCATTTGGTACATCTGCATCTAATCTGCTCAGTTATGAGGTTAAACCTGCTGCAGTAGCCAGAGCGAAGTTGGGCTACTGTTGTCCCGCCAGATATTTGTTGTAGAAAATTAAAGAGAAGTAGCTGATGATTCCATTCATCTTTCTCTACACAGCTGTGATAGTGCGAATCAAGTGCATAGTCTCACCGATTGTACCCCCATAGAAATAGTTTTTGCTCTAAACTTCGCTGAAATCGAGAGCCGCAACTTTGTGAAACTATGGTACACAAGGAACCAGAAATATACATCTGTTTAAACCTGTAGAACCTTTACCATCCAGACTGCCATGCATTTACCTCCTATATTGAAATTCACCACAGAAGAGCAAGATGATGCGACATATCTCATTGGTAAACGAGTTAAGATAATACGGCTAAAGGAAGATGGGCATACATATCGTCGTATCTACAATATTGGTGATGGGAAGATTTCTACTTAGCGCATATACTCAGCAGGCATGGGTGTTTTCAAGCCCATCTCCTTCGTTTTGGCAATGAAAGTTACCATTTCTATGACTACTATGGCTACCGGTTACGTTACTTGATCCGAGTTCGAATGAGTGGCACGCAAATTAAATAAGCGGCAGTGGCATTTTGTATACGGACGATACTTGATTTAGAGAGACCTTCTTGGCGATACAAGATAAATGAGGTGAGTAGGTTTAATCAAGACAAACAATGGATGTTACCGGTGGGATCGGTACATAGACAATAGAAGGTTTAGTAAAGGGACCAAAAATAACAGTTTTTTTTAACTGTTAAAATTGGTCAAATATTTTTTTAACAGTTAAAAATGGCCAAATATTTTTTAAGTCCGAGATAATAAATAAATGTTACTTAGTTACCATAGAACAAACCTTGGGTCAAGTATATAATTTTCTTTTGTATTTCTTCGGTACAGTTGAATCAGCGTGAGAAGTTCTATCGAGCCACATTTTTGGTTTTTGCATACCTAAATGGTTCATATTCTACACTTGTGCCAAAACGTTGGCTGTGAACAATATATATATATATATTTTTTTTTTTAACGTCTGGCAACACGCACTTCAGAATTCAGCTGGTATGGTTATGGCGGAAAACCAAAATTCAATTGGTCTCTATGGCAATGGTTATGGCTATGGCGCTACGTTGTGGCACCACTAATCGAATACAGTGCTGGCCATAAGGTTTGTTAGAACAGCTGTTGTATATGGTTATGGTTATGTCACCATTAATTTAAGCTTAATTCGTTAAGGGCAAGTACCTTTTTTAATTTTAAGTAAATACTTTTTTATTTTCTTTTTTTATGCCGCTGCACACACATATTTATCAGCACACAAAGTCGTTCCAAAGCCTTTAGCAGCTTTTTACTCCAAGCGAGTATATATGTATGTAGTGTGTTGACTTCTGTTCGCTATTGTCTCATTGATTTCGTGCCAATTTTTACACATGCCGGCACGCCCTGCAATCACTGTTGCTGCACTTTATTGATCATTTAAAGCACGTGTAACTTCCACTTTCATATTTATAATTATTACACACGTATTTCATGTAACTAATTTATATACATATGTACATAACACTTAACATATTGAGAGAATTAAGTCATTTAATTTACAGCGGTTCGTAATTATCAGCTTTGGCAATCTGGTATAGCAAAGAAATACCAGCAAAAAACCTAAACCAATGTTATTAACAAGTTTCTCAAATTGTTTGCACGTGACACGCCATGTTGGAAATGTCTTGTATTTGCCACAAATGCAATTAACTTAAAGCAATTATGTTAAAATGCAAGAAATAAATATTTTCACATGTACATTCATATAGCAAGTCAATAAGTAAAAGCAACTCCAGTTCGTACTACATGAAATATTATTATTTCCTCAGTTTTGCGCATTTGTGACCACATATCGCGATGGTCCGCTGCAATAACGACACAACTCAAAAATTAAATCTGATTCATTTCTTGTTAGTTTCATACTGTAGAGGCGTGTCAATAATAATCTTTACCTTGGCTTCAGCTTTAGCTTTTGTCTCTGGTCTTGTCTTTATCTCTGTCCTTGTCTTCTGTTTTTTTTTATCTTTAACTTTATTTTAATCTTTATCATTATCCTACCCTTTTTAGATGAGGTGGTTTGAGGTGGGGTAAGACTCACACTTTAATAATTGATGTTCATAACTTCTGTAGAATTTAAATAAATTCGACTTTCCAAACTCGTGGCAACCCTTTTCAAAAGTATGTTCCAACTAAACCTTCTTAAACTTCTTCCGTTGGCATTGTGATACATATGTATATCAATTAACTGGAGAATTAAATTGAATTTAATTTTTTTTTAAGTGATGGCAACTCTCCTACAAGTTGTTAAAAAATAAAACTTTTTCAAACCCATTCCAATAAGTATTAATCATGATAAAAATATAGTAAGGTAGAACCGCTGAGAGTCACTTTTA
>NW_023470159.1:0-5043 GCF_013731165.1 Rhagoletis pomonella | reverse complement strand
CACCGTAGGACGCCACAATTTATGCTACATTTAATTTACCTTTTTATCACTACTATTATGAACTACGACGCAACGTAACAACGATACATTGAAGTATTTTGCGCATGTGCGCGTAACTAAGTAAGTAAATAGATACAAATGCAGTTGTTAATGCTGCGTTGCTTAAACTTTTCCCACAGGTCGTATGAGTAACATTAATTGTTGAAGCGCTCAGCATGGCTGTGTGTGTGTGTGTGGTTGTGCGCGTTTCCGGCGAACGTGCGGAAAGTATGCAGTAATACGCTAGCAGATGAGTAATTAAGTTACTTAGAAGAAAAATTAGCAGCTTATGCATCGCAACTGTGAGTGATGGTGTAGTTTTTGTTGTAATAAATTATGCGCAATGGGGAGTTTTTTCTATGCTGTGCTTGATGAAGTGGCTTAAGAATAAATCACTGAGTTTAGAAATTGTGTACTGTTCGTAGGTAGTTGCATTCATGGAGAATAGAAGCTTTTAACTTAATATGGTTAGCTCTTTATAATGAGGTGTTTCACGTGAAGTGGAAAGCAAAAAATTCTATAATTAATTTTATTTATTTATTTTTTATATTTATGTACCTGCATATGTATATAAATTTGTATGTCTTCCACCCAGAACAAGGGCTTTTTGACAGTATGCGGTCTGGTTAATGAGCTATAGAACTCGTTAAACTTTGGAATAGTGAACTACGTTCTGATCGGTAACTGTATAAAATCCTATGTAATATGAATACAGGAAGAGAATAGCTCAGCGCGGATCATGGAGTAAGTAATACGAAAATGTGGAAAGTTACCATAAATAGTTGCGATTTAGATAGTTGCCACCTGTTTGAAAATTGCAATTTAAGTAAATTGATAAGATAAAGTAAATATTGGAATATGGCGGTCAAAAGAAAGAGGTTTAAGAAGTCTTACAGTCGAAAATATTTTTGTGAAGGTTGCCACCTGTTTGAAAATTTTAATTTAATTTAATGGATAAAATAAATTGAGCATTGCAATACGGGTATCAAACCGAAGAGGTTCAGAAAAGTTTACTGACGAAACTATTTTTGAGGAGGGTTGCCACCTATTTGAAAAATTGTATTCAATTAAAATTAAATTAAAAATTTCTTTTGACTGTAACGCAACTTGGATAAATATTTGGCACCTTTGATGTTGTCTTGATTGCTTAGCAAATTTCCACAAATCCTACAATGCGCTTCATGATAATTTCCGCCATTTTGAATTACGTCCTTTAAAAGCCCTTCTGGAGTCTCTTCCTTGGGCAGCAAAAGTAGAAGTCCTTCAATTTGTGCTACTCCATACAAAAAGAGAAAGGAATAACTTTTAGATAGGTATTTTGGAAAAGATTCTAGCTCTTGGTATTATCTACTGGGTAGTATGCGTGACCCCTCAGCCGTGTACCTGTTCAGGAACTTGCACTGTTTTTGACTATTTCGTGAAAATAAAAAACTAAGACTTAACTAAATAAACTAAAAAGAAAGAATGTAAACTCACTATATATTGTTAAACATGCTTCGTTCTCGATTTTCGATTACTAATAACAGAATGCTTTACTTTTTTTCATGAGCGCAACCGTTGCTAAAAAAATCAGTGATCATAATGCGCCTTCTGAACGGCTTGATACATTAGCTGTCAAATTCAAAACACACAACATGTTGTCTCAAATGATCATAAAAAATATTACGATTATCTAACACGCAACTGTTCAGTTGATCAGTGCAAAACAACGCGTTCAGAAGGTGCAATCGCAACAGTTATTGAGCTGTTGCGCCTTCTGAATGTGCCCAATGACACTTTGTTTAGTCCTACAGTTCCCAAGAAGTTTATGTATATATATTGAAGAGCTTTTTTATCTAGGGAGTCTGTGTGCTCACTCTTTGGCCACAGTATTTAAGCCTAGACTTTTCTCACGTTGTCTCGATACAAGCTCAGCTGAGTCACATAAGTGGTGGAGGTAATTTTACCAGATTCCTAACTTACAATTCCGCTCAGCCTACAGAGTTTCAGCTCTTTCCTGATCGCTTGGGAGCTCCTATAAGCAATCGTTCTGCTCCTATGGGAGTTCAAGCTGCTTCTTTTCTACCTAAGCTAGCGGACGGCTACTTCGTTTTTTCTACTCCCATATGACCCGTACCCGAGGTAGCTGAATGTTGTTGTATTCAGCAAGTGTGTTAAGAATCTCAGTGCATTAATGACTAGAGAGGATTTAACCTCAGCGGATATGAGAGAACTTGGGTGCCACCTGACTGTCGCTTCAGACTTGGTTTCTCTCATTACGATAGTTTCTACGCAATTAAATCTCTGCACACCGACCACTACTGCAAACTGCATTTCTGCACAGCTCTATTTTAACCCAAGTCCTACGGAGTGATAGTGTGTACCTAATTTATAATAAATTTATACAACAAATTTTGTAAAAACAAGGACTTTAAGAATTTAATAATTTGCTTAAAAAAACTTTTTGCTCTTTCTCATAAATTCTATTGCTTAGTTTGAAAACTTGCTGTTCGCGGCTCTCATGCAGGTATATCTACGAATTTATTTATAAATACGACTCTTAGCTTACTAAACCACGCATTAACCTTCTTTAATGGAAAAATAAAAACGATTTACAGTATTCCCGTTATGAAATTCTTACTGTCTCTTCAGATTAACAAAGCTTTCAGAATAAATGAAGCTAATAAGCTTAGAAGAGTGGTTGATTATGTTTAACAAAAATCTAAATATAAACATATGTATGTATGTATGTATGTATGTACATTAGAATGCATCAGCAAAAAAAGTGGCAAAGTTTCCACCGGAATTGCAACACCTTTTATTTAAGACTTCCGCAAAAATATTTCGGAGAAATATTAAGATTTCCGTGAAATAGGCCGATTTCTATTTTGTTTCCGTTGATAGATATAGTTTTTGAACATGTAAGGTGATTTTTAAGAAAAAATTTTGTTTAAATTAATTTTATTTATAAAAAAAATCGATTTTTGGAGGTATTTTCTAAACGGTTCAGCTCACATAAATCTTAATATTTTTCAGTAATGTTGCAGCCGAAGTCTCAAAGTTTTAATAAATTATTTTATAATTTCGATCGAAAAACAGTGTCTTTTTTTGTTTTTGTTTTTTTTTGTTTTTTGTATAGTGATGCTTTCTAATGTATATATCTACATATACTTGCATAGTACTTACCAAGAATGAAGCTACTCGTATTTTTTGAAACGCATTATTTACTGCTATAATTCGCTGTCATTACGACTACAATCACAATTAAAATCACAGCTTAGTTGAGTTAAGTATATATATAGTGTATGTATGTGCATACTTACATTCATTGTACTTAACTATGCTGATAATGTGTTTGGAGATTTGAGTGGTCTCAATGCCCATTAAGCATTTAATGACGCATTTAACATTAAGAGTAACAATGGTAAGCTCGAAGTGGTCATACATATATACAGACATATGTAAGTGTAGTATAGTTATTTGTGATGGCTTTGCGGTTTCGTTATACACTTCCTTATTAGCTATAGTCTGTTTACCTAAATTATATGGTGCGATTCGAAAAAAAGTAGAAGAATTGTGCATTACTCATTTGTTCGTAAGTAATTATTTTTGAGAGTATTTAAATGAATACATATCAATGCTACTCTACAATTAAGACACTACACAAAACTCAAAAAAATAAAGTTCTTATTACTGTTAAGGGCCTGATGTATCTCATCCTTGTTTAATCGAGGTCTAAGTAGTAGGGATTACTTAATTAAGTACTAAGGAGTAGACATGGATTTGACAAGCAGTAGATGGCCTCATAACCATAACAGTAGTAAGGTTTTTTTTGAGTTATGAGTTGTGTCGTTATTGCAGAGCACCATCGATATGTAGTATGTATTTATATCCGCCAGTTTTCAAATTCTATGATATTCTCCTAAATCCCAACTTCCCATCTTGCCAAAGGAGACTCAATAAGATTCGAACTCTTCAATTCTCCACGAGTTAATTTTACTTGCAGTGTCTCAAACAGCAAAGAGCAGAGGCTAAATTAAACAATCACAAAACAAAAATCAGCAGATAAAAATTGGAAATTTTATTTTAAACGCCCCAAGTATATTATTCCTTTGCGTTATTTCTTAACTCTTAACCTCGTATAGACCATGTTGAAGAGCGTGCTTTGGTGGCAAGTGTACCGAAGAAGAAGTGTTGAAAACAAACAATGAAAAGTAAACTGCGAAATTCACATTTACATACAAGTGGAAGGAAGCAAATAGCAAGTGAATCAACAAATTTAACCTTTCGCATCCATTGCTTTATCAACGCTGTCCTTGGCTTATATTCGCTGTGCAATTGTTCAACCACATTACGGAATACATATGTATGTATGTGTGTGTGTGCATTAGACTGGTTCAAAAAGGTCGGCTAACTTTTTTCCAAAATCCTCCAAATGAAACAATTTTCGAGCCTTTACAGCCTTCAATTGTTTTCTTTATATGGAAAATGGAAATTCGCGATAAGGGGCCTCTAAATCTTAATATTAAGGGCTACGTTTTTGACAGGCGTCTGTTTTAACTGTCCCAAAACGATTTCACAGGGGATTTTGAAAAAAAAAAACAAGTGCGCCTGGGCCACACTGTAGATGTGAAACTTTCGTTACATATCTATTTTGTCTCATAACCAATATATGTAAATACATATGTACATATATCTTCTTTTATTTAAGGTTATATTTTTTGTCCTTTTTCTATCTAGATCCCTACCTCCACTCCTGTTCGTTGTAATTACATTTTTGTTAATCTGTTTTCCTTTATTTTCATTTTTATCTTTATACTCTATCGATAACAGGATCGATAGTAACATTTAACAAAATATCGATACCAAAACCGATAAAAATATCGATAACAAAATCGATGACAAATTCGATAACAAAACAAAATAGATAATAATACTGGTAATCGATTAGAAAATCGATAAAGATATCGATAACAAAATCAATAAAAATATCGATAACAAAATCGATAAAAATATCTATAACAA
>NW_023470158.1:0-5043 GCF_013731165.1 Rhagoletis pomonella | reverse complement strand
ACCGGTTTCAAAAATAAAAAACTTTATTGTACATCTACAGGCCAAGCCCTGTCACCTCACTTTTGAAAATAGAACGAACTATATGTACATACCTATGTAAAAGCCACAAGAACCCAAATTTTCAACTTAAAACTGCATTTATTTATTTATTTATTTAATAATAATAATCCAGAAATTATTACATTTCATAAAGATTACAAACGACTTAAAAATAAGAAAAACAAACTAAGTAATTAATTCATTTAATATTGATTTAAAACGGGTTTCCGAGTAAGAAAAGTCTAGAACAGAAGAATTGGAGAGCAAGTTGAATTCCTTTAGAGCCCTGAGTATGGGAGCATTAGAAGCATATTGAGTTCTTACCTTCTCCAAGGAGAAAGTTACGGGATTTCTCAAACATCTCTGAGGCACAGCGAAATGAATACGTCCGAGCAAGTATGGGCAGTCTATGACACCACGTACTAAGTTATAGACAAAAGTAATGGAGAGAATAGACCACCTACAATCTAAAGACTTTAGATTAATAAGAAGACATCTACCACGGTAGGAGGGAATTGGGTGGACAAAATGCAGAGAATGAAGGGCAAAACGTATAATTTTTTTTTGGATTCGTTCAACCCTATTGATATGGCAAGCGTAATAAGGTCTCCAAATTACGGCGGCATAGTCTAACTTTCGAGCGCACCAGGGCGGTATTGAGTGACTTTAGGGTATACGGATCAGAAAAGTCTGAGCTGAAACGTCGAATAAAAGCCAACATAGAGTATGCTTTAGCTATCGTGCAGTTTAATTGGCTCTGAAATGAGAATCTATAGTCAAACACCACGCCTAGATCTATAATTTCAGTGGGGTTACCCAACTGAGAACCACCAATGTGGTAGGAAGTTGGGATAGGAGAGCGGGATTTAGTGAAGGTGACATGGTGACACTTATTTATATTTAAATTTAGCATGTTTATATTACACCAAGCAACAACGTTATCCAGATCCCTTTGAAGGTTCAAAGAGTCTGAGGGACAGGCTACCGTGGAGTAAATCTTCAGATCATCAGCATACAAAAGAAACTCTGAGAACTTAAAACAACTAGAAATGTCGTTTATAAAAATTACAAAAAGAAGGGGTCCTAGTATACTCCCCTGTGGAACACCAGAGGTCGCAATAAAGGGATGGGAAGATACATCGTCAACGATAACAACACAATTCCGGCGAGATAGATATGATTTCATCCACTTCAAAAATATGGAGTGGACTCCTAGGCTGTGTAACTTTGTAAGTAACATAGAGTGACTAACCTTGTAGAACGCTTTTGAAAAGTCCGTATACACAGTGTCGACTTGAACATGATTGTGAAAAGCCGATATACAGTATTCAGAAAAACTGCCAGGTTAGAAACAGTAGATCTACCGGCCATGAAACCGTGCTGATTTACACAGATCAAGCGGTTAATTGAGAATTATAATTTTTGTTTTACGATGTATTCGAATAATTTTGAGACCGTGGATAATTTGGAAATAGGTCTGTAGTTAGCTATATTATTCTTATTCCCACTTTTAAATATGGGGTTGATAAGAGTGACCTTCCAGGCATCAATAAACTCTCCAACCTCGAGAGATTTGTTGAAAATTAGTAAAAGAGGATATGCGAATGCGTAGCAGCACTTGAGAAGGTATGAAGATAACCCATCCACATCAGTTTGAGTTGACGATTTGATTTGTCGAATACCGTCTTCAACATCTTCAATGGTTAAAGAGAGAGTTCCAAAATTAACTGGGGAATCGTTGTTCAGGAGATTATTTCCACTTACATCAGCTTCCAGTTCGAAGTTGGAGTTAAAGAAATCTGCAAAAAGATTTGCAGCCTCAAGAGAAGTGTGAGCTTGGATATCATTATAAAATACTACTGAGGGAATGCTTGAACACGATTTCTTCGACTTTACATACCTCCAAAAAGCTTTAGGATTGGATTTTATCTCAGACTCGAATTTCTGAACATAGTTACGCTTTAGCTCCTTACTTAATGATTTAAACTCCTTCGAGTATTGTAAGTATTTGTCTCTATTTAAAAGTGAGTTTGATAATTTAAATCTTTTATAAAACTTGTTTCTCAAATTCTTGAGTTTTTTCTGCTCTTTAGTGTACCAAGGTATCTTATAACATTGTTTTTTGACTCTCGGTATATTGTTTCTGCATATTTCACTAATCTTAAATTTAAAGATATCAAAACATTTGGCAACTTTAACCCCAGTAAATAAGGAATCCCAGTCTAAGGACTCGATTGCAACATTAACTGCCTCAAAATCACAGTTTCTATAACAAAAACTCGTAGAGAAACGGTCCAAACTGATAGTATTGAACTCGTAAAACTCTGACAATGGATCATGGCATTCCAATAAGGCAAAACTAACATTGTCATTAATAAAAATAAGATCTAAAGTTCGAAGCAGTTTGTTAGTGAAATTATTTATTTGCATGAGGTCACAACTTAAAAAATTATCAACCAGATAGGTTTCAGCAAAAGTATTAAGAGATTTCGGGTGTAACCCTGGACTATCGCCCCTAGCAGACCAATCGATATTACTTAGGTTGAAGTCACCAATTACACATAGATTTTCATGACTAGATGCTAAATCAAGAACATTGTCAACATGCGCTTTGTAGATTGCATCACCACTAGATGGCGGTATGTAAGAAACGCAAATTACTAGTTTAGAAATACCATCCACAGCAATACTAATTTGATCAAATAGGGTATCCTCATTATTTAATGGCACAAGAGAAGAGCGGTATTTTCGATTAACCGCTATTAATACACCTCCACCTCTAGAGAGACCAGTTTTTGAAACATCTCTGTCTTTGCGAAACACGTTGAACAGATTGCAGTCGAAAAACTCATTGTCATAAAAATTCTTATTCAACCATGTTTCAACGAGGAAAAATATGTCATAGTCCAAATGGGAACTCATGGCAAAAAGTTGTTTAGATTTGGTTCTAAGACCCGATACATTTTGAAAATAGAGTTTCAGACGTTTTGGGATGACTTCTGGAGGGTCAACTAAGCTTCTTGCTGTGGTACACCGTCTTTGGGAAAAAACGGAAAGGACGAATCTTCACATGCGTTGGCCAAATGTCCGCGTTAAGCACCTTTTCATAGCAGAATTCCGACACCCCGAGTTTAAAATTAATTTTTTTTAAGTTTGCATACGTCAATGTCCTTTTTCACAAGCATATGGCAGGTCAGCAACTTCGTATCAAGCTCGGCGTGCTTTGAAACATAAGCTAATATATCGGCAACAGTTACGTTATTTGAAAAAGATGATAAATGCAACCACTTCAAACCAGGAACAACATGTAGTTGTGGCTACAGGAACAACATGTAGTTGTGGCTACAGGAACAACATGTAGTTGTGGCTATTATTCGACCCAACGACAATTGGTTGATTAAGTTTTCTACTACTGCGTTTCGCAGTGATATTCCGCATGGGCAACTGGTACACAGATGATTTCGCTGTCTGATCAGGTGGGTGTAAAGAAGAGGCCGACGGCAAAGCAGCAGCACTGGCATAGGAGACGGGAGCAGTGGTAGTGGTGGCGGCCGCAGCAGCAGCAATGTTAGACGATATCGGAGTTTTCTCTTTCTGCGTTTTCTCATTCCGCGTTTTCTCATTAAATATGTTCGTGTCACCAGCACTTTGCGAAAATGCTGGCAGCGGCGTAGCGCAGGTAAACGCAATATTCTCAGCAATAACACGAGAATCAGACACAGATTGAGACGATGATGAAGATGAAGCAAGCGAATGAGTCTGACTAGCAGTACTCGTAAGTTTATTGTTTTTAGTGATTTTGACATTACCACTAGGGGCTGCATTTAGATTATTGACACTAGTAAAGACGACCGCTGTGGTGTAGTGGTAAGCAGTGCGCGCTTCCACTCCACAATGCCTGGGTTCAAACCCTGGTCAAAGCAACATCGCAAAAATATAGAAAAAAGGTTTTTTCTTAACAGCGGTCGTCCCTCGGCAGGCAATGGCAAACCTCCGAGTGTATTTCTGCCATGAAAAACAGCTTCTCATAAAAATACAATCGCCGTTCGGAGTCGGCGTAAAACTGTAGGTCCCTCCGCTTTGTGTGACAACATCAAGGCGCACGCCACAAATCGGAGGAGAAGCTCGGCCAAACACTAACATATGTGTAAGCGCCAATCTATTATTATTATTAAAGACGATACCGTGCAGAGCTTTTACTTCGCATGTCAACTTAGAAAGCACAGAGTCTTTATCGCTGAGTATAGATTTTAACGAACATATTTCTTGATGGAGTTCAAACATTTTTTTCATTCGATTTTCACGATCAGCAAGCAACGCATTCACAGCAGAGAGTGTGCGAGTATTGTCCGCTCTTAGAGCAGCGATTTCATTAGACACCATAAGCAATGTGGATTGTTGCTCAGTATTATTGTCTTTAGGCACGTTAATTTCTTCTCTGTCTTTATTTATTGTCTCAAACGGCGAAGTTGATATAGGTGGCGAGCGAATAGAAGCACGACGCTTATCCGAACAATCTTTACACCTATCAGGCCTCTCAGTGGCTAACAGATAATCAACATCTGCTTGTACGATACCAACACATTTCATGTGGAAAAACACTTTACATATCGCACAGTCTATCTTCGGTTGAGTACGGTCAACTTTCTGCCCACAACAGCACGGCATATTAATGTCACTTCTATTATTGAAGTTTTAAATTAGATATAAATTTCGTATCAGCAATTACATATTTTTCACCAATAGGCACATGAATATTGGTAAAACAAGAGTCACTGTCTCAAACTGAGTGGTTGTATAAAATTAACAAAATTTTTGATGCAAAAATCACTTAGAAATACTGATTAAATGCAGAGCGAGAGAAAAACACGTCCGTACCATTTGACAAGCACGCACCATTTGACAAACACGTACAGTGAAAGTATGAAATTAATCTAAAAACAAATTACTGTTTTGGATTTAGCGTCCTCAATTTTACTAAGAAGCGAATTTTCATTTAAATCC
>NW_023470157.1:0-5044 GCF_013731165.1 Rhagoletis pomonella | reverse complement strand
ATATTTTGTAGAGTCTCATATTTTTGCACATTCCAATACATAAGGATCGCAATATTAATGGTTAGTGGTGGACAGTTAAGCACAATTCAGTGTTTTTTTACATTGGTGAAAGTAAGTAAAAGCTTGTAAACAGGCTCTTTTCAACACACCTTCCGTCAAAAAAAAAACATCACGTATTGAAGGCTAGCGCCTACTAACGCGAAAAAAGTCCATTTTTGTAATGCACATACTAAGTCTTAACTAGATTAAGTAATTATGTGCTGGAAAGAGGTAGCAATAATTTGTAATCCTCTCTCAAAATAAGATCTTTGATTTTACATTTTTTTCAAATATCGTTTTTGAATGTAACAGCTATTGATCAAAATTAAGCATGGATTAAAAACAAAACATTATTTCTATGATTAAAAGAAGGTTCCGTAATTAGTATAGACTTAATTTTAGTAAATTTTCATAAAAAATAAGTGAAAAATATTAGTTCAAAGTTAAGCTTTGAAACAAAAATGTGTTTGCTGATATCGCCTTAAAAGAAAAGCGGCTCGGCTTCAGAGAGTTGGAAAGCAATCACGAATATTTTTTGGAAAAAGTTCTGTGATACCTTTTGACTAAAGTATTTTCTACCGATCTGCATTAAAATTTCATTAAATTAGTAATCATTATTTCTATCATATTTGGCCGCCACGTAACACTGTTATGACGTTGCTTTCATTCTTAAAAAAAGTTTTGTCAACAACATATTTATTTATGTTGCTCATCGGCAGGAAATTTTCCAAACGATTTTGGACTAACTTCCGACAATTAAAAAAAAAATAGCGCCAATTCAATTGCATCATGTTAAGTCGTACATCGATATATTGGTAACTTGCGCATCCCTAGTTTCACAACGATGAAACTTTTCTTCTCCATTTTCGTGCGCTCTTTTAGTTTTAAGTTGAATCATTCTTTCAAAAACTACAACAAAGACCTATTTTCAATTGATTTTCCCATATTTAGCAAACAAGTAAATACTTGCACTCGATACCCATGAGGTACGTGTATACGCGTATCGATGTACAAAAAATACTCGGTACTTAGTACTTAGTACTTAGGTACTTAGTAGAGGTACTCAAGTATATACTTCTAAGTACTGGTATCGGAAAATCACTAAGCTTAGTTTATTTTCTTATATTGGCATCTAGTACTTCAAGCTTTCATGTTTCGGATCCCATCGAAGTCGATACACCTCTGTCTGTTAACGTACATTTCCGCATGGAGGATAATTTTCTCAACGTGGGACCAACGGACCCTCCCTCATGCATGGAAATAACCAAGCATGAATTTAATAGTGTGTCCAATGCAGCACTCCTAAGCTCTTATAAGTGATTTTTGGACGCCTCGCACTTATTTTCCGTCAGCAAGCTGTTGAAGATATCGCAGAATTTCAGATTGTGGCGAGATGCTCGTTCACCGTGGTGAACCTGGCGACAAAGCCATTTTTTCAAAACCGAACTTGCACCCCTTTACTTGTCACATGCAATAGATCCCGCAAGCATTACTCAACTGAGGATGATGCGCGCAGAAGGAGTTTTGAGTACCGGCCGCTTGCTTTGAAACAGACGCAGACAGAGTATGTTCAGATGATTTCATGAGACTTTTGGACCGAATGTTTCGGCGAAGACTCATTAAAGCTCATTCTTTTTCTGCCGTGCGCCCGTCTCTACATGGATTTAGTATTTGATTTCGAAAACACAATTCTTCTTTTATAAGTAAAATGTTGATTTCATTGTAGATTCCAACGGTAGCCTCCTTTAAGTTTCTTACCACTAGATAACTATGTACGAACATACATATACACATACTTCACAAATAATCGAAACTTGCAGCTGACCTCTATATTCATCTTCCAATACAGCCGTAGAATACTGACAGTAACTAGCCATCTGTCTAACTGCCTATCAGTCTTTGTATTAAAATTTGAAAGTATTTTACCCTTTCACTGCGCGGCCAGCCCGCTCCACTTACATCACAATCCTTTTCCTTCAGTTGCTTCCGTGAGCCCGCGCTGCATCCAATAGATATTCTCTATATTCTACCATCAGCATATCTCTACGCTCATCAACCTACCTCCAGCATTAACTTGCTCGCAACAGCATATCAAACGAATGCTGGCATCGCCTTACATTTTACCGTTTTGATGCTTCAACTTTCAACTTCTTACAAATGAACCGAACTTTCAAGTATACAAAATTCTCTATTTCAAAGGACAGCGAGCCATCAATGCTGTAGCAGCTCTGAAAATAGTGAAGCGCAGATAAGTACGTACATATGTCCTGCGAGCATGTACATATGTATGTAAGATGAAGGGAGGATATAAAAGGCGAAAGGGTAAGAGAACTGCAAAAACAAAATGTCCAATATAAAAAAAAGTCGACGAAAAATGCAAAGTTTAACACAAAAGTGGCTCACTTTGCTGCAAGTTGAAATTAATCATTGTCAAAGCGCATAAATCACAGTTGAACTTTTTTCGCTGGAACGCTGCAACGCTTCGTCGGTTCGCTGTTTGTCAGGAGCGCGTTTCGGTCGGGTTTACGCCCACTGCCTCGCAGAGCGACGCATATTTATCGCGTTATCCGCGCTCGTGATCAGCAGCAGCAACACATCCGACGTGCCGATGTCGCACGCATACACATAAATATGTACATATGTATGTGTGTACATTTGTGCATACATGCATTGCCTTAACTATAGTTGCATTACAATTTTTTGCATATCTTCCATTTACATCAGAGGTCCCCAAACTTTTTTCTCGAGACCCCTTTCAAAACTTTACTGGTTTCGGTGAACCTCTGCTGCTACATTTCTAAGATATTCCCAAAGCTCGTCAAAAAATTTGAAGATTACTTCTACTATGCACTATGTATCTCTTCAATTCTCCATAACTTGACAAAGCTGACAAACTCAATGAATTTTGATAACTCGATACATTTCAGTGAGTGGAAAATTCCGACAATTCGATACGTATTGATAGCTCAATGAATTTCGAAAGCCCTAAATTCCGCTTACCCGATAAGATTCGATAACTGTACAAATTTAGATAACTATCTGTAAATTTAGATAACTGCGCGTTTCCAGAACTGGATAAATTTCGATAACTAAATAATGTACATATCTCGATATATATTGATAATTCCATAAATTTCTATACCTTTCGACAATTTTCTCTGGTAACACGATGAAATTCGATAAATAGTGATAACTTAAAGAATTCATGTAATTCTAGAAATTTTGATAACCCGATATAATCTGAAATTTCCAGAAACTTTGGTTTCATAAATTGACAAATTTCGTTAACTATCAAAAAATTTCGATAAATCAATATATATTGGTAATTTTAGAGAACTCGATAAATCTCAACTCTGCAAATTTCGATAACTCGGTAAATATTGATTATATAATATAAAATAAAATTCCATTTACTTCATAAATTTCGATAACCCAACAAATTTTTAGTACTCGATAATTATCGATATATTTATACTACTAAGTTTCTACGTACTTCGTAAGAATTTCGATAACTCAATATACACTGATCAATTTCAATAACTCGACACAACCCGATAACTAAAAAAAAAATGGATGATCCGATATGTTTCGATAACTATAAACTTCGGTGATAAGAAACTTGACAACTTTCGATAACTAAATTTCATATGACTGGATATAGGTACACATTTCTATTCTTGTCGAAAAATTTCAATGAATTTTCTGAGCCTTTCAATTATCCAATCTCTTATATAAGTATATATATTATGTCTTCGCATTGTTTCCATTTTCGTGCTTATCTTCAATTTAGCTTTCATAATTTCATTCTGCACCTGCACATTTATCTTTACTACGAAGTTGCATTTCCAATTCGAGGTAATACATAATGCGGAAACAACTCAAATTAAACAGGTTGCAACAACAACTATAAACAAATAAATAGACAATTTTTAAACGACGATTTTGGATGTAATTTTCAACCAATTTTGAAACCATAAAGACTCACCTCCGTTAGTGTTCTTGCTAATGAAATTGGACTTGCATAACATCCGTTTCTTTTTAGTCTGTAGGTGGGCTCTAAGGCTTTCCAACGTATGAAGACACAAAGTGACGGTAAGCGCAATAGAGCGTCAAGAGCACTATACAGTACTCAAAAAAACGTAACTTTAAATAAATACGCTATCAAGCAAATAGTTTGGTTCTTTACTATCGATACCAGATAAATGTTCGTGGGCCCCCACTTAAAACTCGTGGACTACTATATTTTTTTACGCCAACGTAGCCCCCTGTCGAGTCTCCCGTGGAATCCTGGAGGTCCACCTGCACGACTTTGGGATTCACTGATTTAGATGCTACTAAACTACATACAGCTGCATGCTGTACATGGTCTTACGAGCACATCAAGCATATATTTATATGTCTGTGCATGCGTATTTATGTACATTTGTGAGAAAGTGCATTTTCACATTTTTTGCTTATGTAAATCTTCGCTTCCTAGCTACGAGGGCCTTCATATTCCTAATGACCATAGACGTATTGTTCACATTCGACCATATATTTAATATATTTACAGCTTTAAATTTTTAGAGATAGTAGTACCTAGGTTAGGTTAGGTTAATGTAACAGTCGGTCCAATGGCCAACTAACTTAGACCTTGCAGAGCCATTGTGGTACGAATGTGAACACAGGAACCTCAGAGACTATTCTGCACTGAGCTATTTTGAAGCTCTTATGAAGCGTAGGATTGGTTGTATTAATACACCGGATAGTTCCGTAAGAGTGCTAAGAAAGTGCCTAACTAGGAAGTCAGCTCAGCTCTTAGCTAAAGCTGGGCAGCTACAGAAGAAGTGCTCAAATGGTTCTTCCTTCCTGGTTATTTCCTTCGCTTTTCAATGGTCTGAATATTTATCGAATATCTTATATAAATTTTCCTCATTTCTGTGCAGAATATTTACATATAGTTAAATTTTCTGGCTAATAAATATTTGGACTTGAAATAATTTGAAAACTACACGTGAAAAAAAAA
>NW_023470156.1:0-5045 GCF_013731165.1 Rhagoletis pomonella | reverse complement strand
AGAAGTGGGATTGTTAAATAAATCCCGAAGGATAAACTACTGAAAATGGCGAAAATTCAGGACTTAAAGATTGAGGAGCTGAAACAGGAGTTGGAAAAGCGTAATTTGGCCACCTCCGGAAGAAAAGTGGAATTGTTATCCCGGTTGCGAGAGGCTATGGAAGCTGAAGGCATCGACGTGGACAAATACGACTTCCAAGGTAAACCCGACGATACATCCGCAAAGGACGAACAGAAGGATGAGGCTGCATGTTCGTCGAAGGGTGTGCAACAGACATCCGGGAAGGTTGAAGAACAGCAAAAGCCTCCTTCGTCATCAACAGTTATGGACATGAACACGTTGTTGGCTGCCATGTCACAGATGATGCAAGCACAGGATACACGCATGTCAGAGATGTCATCACAGCTGTCGTCACAGATGCAAACACAGTTGTCAGATATTTCGTCGCAGCTACAGGCACAGAAGACACACGTATCACAGTTGCTGGAAGTCCAGGATGCAAAGATTACACAACTGCAGGAGAATTTGGCTAGAGATTACGAACAAATCAAGGATAGACAGGATAAAGTCGAGGCTAAGGTAGAAGAGTTGGAAGGTCGCCTCCGAGATATGCAGTTGAATCGTCCAGCTACTTCGACGAGCGCACCCAAAGTAAAAACCCCATCCTTTGACGGCACGATTCCTTTCCAGGTCTTTAAGCTCCAGTTCGAAAAAACGGCTGCAGCAAATCATTGGAGCATGGAGGATAAATCCGCTGCACTCTTCGTTGCATTGAAAGGACCTGCGGCAGAAATCTTGCAGACTATTCCCGACTGTGAAAGGAACAGTTACGATGCGTTAATGGGTGCAGTGGAAAGACGTTATGGTAGCGAGCACCGGAGACAGATTTACCAGATGGAACTGGAGAATCGCTGCCAGAAATCCAATAAGACTTTACAGGAATTCGCCTCTGAGGTTGAAAGGTTGGCTCATTTGGCAATTGGAGATGCATCTGGTGAGCACCTCGAAAGAGTAAAAATCCAGAGGTTCATCAACGGAATGCGGGACGTGTATACCAAGCGCGAGACGTATGCAAATCCAAAGCCAACATTTGCTGAAACGGTCTCGTATGCTCAGACACGTGAAACGGCAGCGCTCCTAAGTAGACCAGCCTACAAAGCCCATCGAGTAGAAGTGGAAACACCTGACGTGATGAACGAGATCCTGAAAACACTCAAGTTGATGGCAGGGAAGAATACTCCTGGTGCAACCGAGAGGAAGGATGGTGCTAGAAAATGTTTTAGTTGCGGAAAACCAGGCCACTTCGCACGCGAATGTAAGACGGGTTCCAACAGGTCAAACAGTTCAGCAGTACGTAAACGCAGGACTGAGAATGACGAGCCCAACTCCGACCAGTCGTTAAACTAAAACGAGCCAGCAGCAAAGGGCGCACGCTGGCTCCCGCAATTGAATGCCCCATAATCTCAGTCTCGCGAATTGGCAGAAAGGCGAGCAACGTTACTGTTGGTGGATATGTGGACGGACATGAGCGAGTACTAACTGTGGATACGGGCGCATCACATTCCATCATTCGATCTGATTTGGTCACTAAAGATGTAAGGCCATTACCTGGAGCAAGGTTGAGGAGAGCAACTGGTGAGGACACCCAAGTTGTAGGAGAGGTAACATGCAAAGTCGCAATAGGGAATGTGACGGTGTTACACAAGTTCATAGTCGCGGCGATTATGGATGAAGTCATCATTGGATTAGACTTTTTATTTGGTCAAGGTATGAAGATCGACATGAAGAACAGGATCATGACGTACGACAACATGGAAGTGCCCCTTAGGTTTGGGTATGATGGTCCGTACAGCAGCAAGCGAGTGATCCTAGAGGAAAGCGAGCAGATTCCACCGAAGTCAGAAGCAGTTGTGTGGGCAAAGATTGATGGAGATTGTGGGACAAACAAATTGTGGGTTGTTGAAGCGACACAAAATTCTACACCGGACGTACTTATTGGTAAAACCCTGGCTAAGACGCAAAAGGATGGACGCATCCCAGTTCGAGTGCTCAATGAGTTCAAATCACCAGTCAAACTCCGAAGAGGAACTGTACTGGGGCAATGTCGAGAGGTAGAGGCAATCTTCAACTGCGAAAAGTTACCTGAAAGCGATTCCATTGGCGAGAATGACATTGCGGAAGACATTAATGCATGGACGGAAGGGTTGGAAGAAAAATACCAGCGCAAGGCTAAGGAACTTCTCCGAAGATACTGCAACATATTCGACAAGGATGGCGACAAACCAGGCAGGACTAACGTTGTGAAACATCGCATTTATACTGGCGATGCAAGGCCAATCCGTCAAGCTCCTCGGAGTGTTCCACTTGCCAAACGTGAAACTGTTAGCCAAATAATAAACGAAATGAGCGAGAGTGGTGTGATTGAACCATCAGCGAGTCCATGGAGTTCGCCGGTAGTACTTGTGAAGAAGAAGGATGGTAAAATGCGGTTCTGCGTAGACTACCGGAAACTAAACGATGTGACGAAAAAGGACAGCTATCCTCTTCCCAGGATCGATGACACTCTGGACTCGTTGACTGGAACAAAGTGGTTCTCAACACTCGACCTTAAGAGCGGTTATTGGCAAGTGGAGGTAAGTGACGAGGATAAGGAGAAGACAGCTTTCAGCGTTGGAGACGGTCTGTGGCAATTCACGGTGATGCCCTTTGGATTATGCAACGCTCCTGTCACTTTTGAACGACTTATGGACCATGTGCTCAAAGGACTGCATTGGAAAACATGTTTGGTGTATCTAGACGACATTATCGTATTGGGTAAAAGCTTTGAGGAACACCTGAACAATTTGGAAGAAGTTTTCCAGAGGATAGCTGGCGCTGGTCTGAAGCTAAGTCCTAAAAAGTGCTCACTGTTCAGGAAGGAGGTGAACTACTTAGGGCACAAGGTGACAACGGAGGGCATCTGTACTGCGAAGGAGAAGATAGAAGCAGTAAAGGATTGGCCAAGACCTAGGAACCTGCACGAACTACGAAGTTTTCTTGGGCTATGCACCTACTACCGCCGATTTGTTCCGAATTTCGCCAGCGTTGCTAATAGCCTCCACGAGCTCACTAGGAAAAATAGAGCCTTCGAGTGGAACAAGGAGTAGGAGGAGGCTTTCCAGACTCTGAAGGAACGACTATGTACTGCACCTATGCTAGCGTATCCCGTTCCAGGGGCAACGTTTATTTTGGATACGGATGCTAGTGGTTATGCCATAGGAGGCGTACTGTCGCAGGTAATTGATGGGCAGGAGAAGGTCGATTGGAAAACCAGAGAGGAACTACTGCGTAACTCGGAGAGAACTACTAGCGTTGGTGGACTGCGTCAAACATTTCCACAAGTACCTCTATGGGCAACGTTTCCGAGTTCGAACGGACCATGCAGCGCTGAAGTAGCTACTACAGTTTAAGAATTCAGAAGGACAGCTAGCTCGGTGGATTGAGAGACTGCAAAGTTATGACTTCGCTATTGAGCACCGCAAGGGAAGTGTCCACGGTAATGATGATGCCATGTCCCGCCGACCATGTAGCCTGGAATGTAAACACTGCTCAAAAGCTGAGGGAAACGAGGACATTATAGACGTCCGTCTAACGACAATAACACCAGCGGAAGAGTGGAAGGAAGAACAGCTACAAAAGTGTCAGCAGGAAGATCCAGATCTGGAGCTTTTGATGCATGGACTGCAGGTGGACAGGAGGCCAACTAAGGAGCAAATGGCAGCGGAAAGCCCCATCGCAAAGGCGTACTGGGCACAATGGAACAGCTTAAAATTAATATCTGGCTGTTTGCATAGGGTATGGGAAAGCGAAGATGGCCAGTGCTCCCGCAACCTGATAGTAGTTAGTTCCAAGGGTAAGAATTCCGGATGTACTCAAGGAATTCCACAATGGTCCTAGTGGAGGGCACCTGGGAATCACGAAGACCCTGGAGAAGGTTAAGCAGAGGTTCTATTGGGTTGGTTGTCGGCAATCGGTCGCAGAGTGGATTGCTAACTGCGCGGAGTGTATTGCAGCTAAGGGGCCGAAATCCAGAAGTCATGGCCAGATGAAGCAATATAACTCAGGTGCACCCTTCGAGCGGATTGCCATGGATGTAGCCGGTCCATTTCCTATGAGCGCACAGGGAAACAAATACGTCCTTGTGGTTATGGACTACTTTAGCAAATGGCCGGAGGTATACCCGATTCCAAACCAGGAAGCTAAAACAGTAGCGGAGGTATTCACATACAATTGGGTTGCGAGATACGGTGTACCTATAGAGCTGCACTCTGACCAGGGAAGAAATTTTGAGTCGGCAGTGTTCCAAGAGATGTGCCAGATACTGGGTATCCGGAAAACTCGAACGACGGCTCTTCATCCCCAATCAGACGGCATGGTGGAACGGTTCAACCGAACCCTGGAAGAGCACTTGCGGAAGGTCGTGGACAAGAATCAAAAAGATTGGGATGTCCGCATACCCTTGTTCCTGATGGGATACCGGTCAGCAGTGCATGAAACAACGGGTAAAACTCCTGCAAGGATAATATTCGGCAGTGAGCTCCGTTTGCCTAGTGATCTGAAGTTTGGGGTGACTGGTGATGCTAGAAGGATTGGAAAAGAGACGTCAAACATCCTGGAAGAGGAGCTGAGAGAGATACATGCTCTTGTGAGACAGCGCACACAAATTATGAGTGACAAGATGAAAGCCAGGTATGATAAGGCGATGAATTCCGAGGGTTTCCAGGAAGGAGATTTGGTGTTGCTGTATAATCCACAACGAAAGAAAGGTTTGTCCCCAAAACTACAATGCAACTGGGAAGGTCCGTATAAGGTCGTAAAACGGCTAAATGACGTAGTGTATCGGATCCAGACCGTTGGGAGACCAAGAAACAAGATGAAGGTGGTCCACTTGGAAAGGCTTGCAGCGTTTGGAACCGCAAGTGTGTCTGATCGGGACGATCAGACTTAGGTGGAGGGCAGTGTGGCGAATACTGCGGCAACACAAAGCGAACAACGAGAAATAGGCA
>NW_023470155.1:0-5046 GCF_013731165.1 Rhagoletis pomonella | reverse complement strand
CCCAGTAGAAAAAATCTAATGGATTCAGGTCAGGCGATCGAGCAGGCCAGGTGATTGACCCGTATCGTCCAATCCATCGGCGAGGATAAGTTTCGTCTAAATGAACTCTTACTTCACGCCCGTAGTGAGCAGGGCACCCGTCATTTTGAAGCCATAGTCTTCGCCGCAGGTTTAAGGGTACATCTTCTAAAAGAGCTGGAAGCCGTTCCTGAAGGAACTCTAAATAACTGTGAGACTTGAGCGTTGGCGGCAGTTCCACAGGTCCCAATATCTGACAATTAAAATTAATTTCGTGAGGTCTGTCTATCTGCCAACTGTGAAGGTTATGTAAATTAAAGTAACCATCACGTTTGCATGATGATTCATCGCTCCAAATTATTTTATTAAAAAAGTTGGGGTCTGATTCATGCATTCGCAACATTTCACGGCAAAATCTAACCCGCGACAGGTACTCTCTTGTAGAGCCTGAACACGCTGAATGTGGTAGGGATGAAATCGATGGTCTTTTAAAGCTTTGTGAACTGTAGTTTTTGGTATTCCCGTCCGTCTTACCATAATTCTCACTGAAGTCGATGGACCTAGTTCCACTTCCACTAACACAACTTCAACATCTACCGGTGCAGGACGTCCTGTTTCGCCGCCACGCCTTCCAGGTATGCGACCTTAAAAAAGTGAAAAATGATGGTTAACAAGCAAGCAAACAAGAAAGGTGTAAAAATCACTTACCTTCATATATTTCTCTATGGGTCCGGGCGAATACTTTACGACCCGGATGCCGACGATTGGGGTATCGCTCTGCATAGAGTCTTTGAGCAGCTCTGGCATTACAGCAAGCTTCACCGTAAATTAGGTGAATATCCGCATATTCATACTGCGTGTTCTTTGTCATAGTATTAATAACACAATGTTCGCAGGGTCCAATTTCATAAAATCCACTTTCACTAATTCCGGTAAGTAACATAAAATAATGTCAGGAGCATGTAATAATGTACCTTTGTACTATTTAGCATGTCATTGGTCGGTAACAAGAGCAACTTAAATTTAAATCTATTAAATACATTCTAGCGTGTCTCAGTCCTTTGCCTACAAAAGCGGCTATAACTTTTTTTTTTCTATTCGAAACAGTAAGAGTGGCACCTTTCTGAAATCCTTATTAAATTAGCAATTTTTTTATGTAATGTAAAGTTATAGCTCAGTACATTTTTTTTCACCAGAGATAGTCAAAGTTGAGGAAGAAAATATCAAAAAGTTAAAAATCCCAAAATAGTACTAATTTTATGATGGTTCCTTAATATATTTTAACTAGATTGCATTTGAGTATGGAGAAGCAACTATCTGGTAGTATTTTACATACAAAATTTACTAAGTATGCAAAATCCTTAAACTTTATAGCGTGTATCTGGTCTTTTTCTCGCGTTTCTTTGTCGTTTATTTTTGTGTTTGTTAAATCTGCTGAGTGCCCAGTAGTTCGTATGGGTTGTGAAAGCGCTGTACTATTTTTTTTTTATATGTTTCACGTTCGTTTAAGCGCGTGCCTAGGGCTCGCGTAGTAGTTCTAATGTACACCTTTCCGCATTCCTCGTTCTCCTTACCCTTACATTTAATTTCATAAATTACGTTACTTTGTTGTTTTCCATATATTGAGCATTTTATTTTTTGTAAAAACAGTGGATAATGTGCAATTCGATTTGTATGCAAGTGTTATGTTTTGTTGTTTTGCAAAGTCACAGCCGAAGTTTTCGGTCAGCTTCGAGATGTATGTGACATTGTGGTTACTTTTTGTTGAGTTTATTGCTTCTGTTCTTGAAGTTCTATTATGATGATTGTTTGTTTGCATTACTTTTTGTTTTATTAAGTTGTGAGTTAAATGTTCAGGGTAGTTGTTGCCTTTTAGGATCTTCTTTATTTTCTCAATATTCGCTTCATGGAATTGTTTGTGCTTAATGTTAATATTTTGTTTATGAGGTTTTTCGCGGTGTTTAATTTGTATTTAGTTAGTTGCGAAGAGAAGAAATTTATCAGGCGACCAGAAGATGTAGGCTTGCAATACCAGTCCAGAAGAAGGCGATATTCGCTTCTATGTATACGCGTATAGAAATACTATTTCTGTATGTCTTTATTGACTTAGAAATTAAACAAATACAAGTTGCTTTTACACACACCGTTCCTGAATTAGTTAAAAGTTCACTAAAACGTACGACGAAAATTGAAAATGCAACTTTGTTCGTTATCACCTACGTAACCTAAATCCATTTTCACTAAAATCGTATCAGCTTATTTTTGCGAAATATACAATACAAGTTCCTTTAACACACATTGTTCCTGAATTAGTTAAAAGTTCACTAAAACGTACGACGAAAATTGAAAATGCAACTTTGTTCGTTATCACCTACGTAACCTAAATCCATTTTCACTAAAATCGTATCAGCTTATTTTTGCGAAATATTGAAATATAATAAGTTAAGCTTTCAATAGAGCTTTCCTTTCACTATTCGGCTTTTAGTAATTTTAACGAAACGTCAGCAATTACAAACAACCACGAAAATTGGTTCCGCAAACCCAGGTCCAACATCATGCGCTTAGTACCATAGGTACTAATTTGCGTGTTGTTTGCAGCTACCAGATTCATAGGCGCGCTCGATCGCTTGTCGTTACAACTTTTGAGTACTACTGATATCTCCGCACCCGTGGCTACAAGAAATTGTAGTGAAGATGTCCTATATCGGACATTAAGGCGGCTGTAGTTATTATCAGCCTCCGCAGGAGCCGCTTTGAACGGAGGACTAATTAGTTTTCCGAACGTTTCTGACCGAAAGCATATGGCTGCCGGCATCGTCTTGCATTTTCACCAAAAGTGCGGTGATACCAACAAGTGTCGTGTGCTGGTTGAGTGTTCGTCCTGCGCGAACTGGTAGATGACGTTGTACCCGAAACTGCATTGCTGCGGTTCCGTTCATCCCTGACCTTGCCGTTATTGCTGCTACGTTCGAGGCGATCGAGCCTGCTTACCAAATCCGCAATAGCAGGTGACACTGACTGGGTACACTGACGACCTCTATGTTACCATTTGTTGTTGAAATCTCCATGATATTGTCGGCTTTCATAGCCAAAACTTCGATATCCCCTCGAGTGTTGATAAAATCTACTGCACTTGTACAGGCAAACGTCGCAGCCACAACGATTTCAAAACGTCTTTATCGACTCGCTGACTTGCTACGTCTTTCATGTCACGAAGCAAAGTAGTAGGTTTCTTCTCGCCCAATTCGCAGCCTTCAAATAAGCATTTGAGCCTTTTTTCCTTCGACTCGCCAGATTCAGCATTCAGTCTTTGCTTTAATGCTTCGTACATGCCACTAACAAGTGGTGATGAAATTATGTCGGTAGCGTGAATGAGAACTGCTGAATCAATTTCAGCTACAATTGTGTAGTACTTCGTTTCATCGGCCGTAATCCCTGCTCGCACAAACTGCGCCTCCACCTGTGCGAACCACAAACGTGGATCAGGCTTCCAGAACGGTGGCGGCTTGATGGAGAGCCGTGCCATATGGAAAGAAGTGATAGCGTCTTCGTATCTATCTTCGCCTTCGTTCACCATATTATGTTCATAGCGGGGTCATCAGTTATAGAAATACTATTTCTATATGTCTTTATTAACTTAGAAATTAAAAAAATACAAGTTTCTTTTACACACGGAAAATTCTGACTTTTTTAGCGTCGCTAGAAAATACGTTGAATGAATGAAGTTGGTTTCAGTTAGTACAAACGAATGTCAAACAGCTCTGTTCGTTTACTGCGGCTTTTGATGTTGCCACTTAACTACTGCGACAAGTGTTAGGGTTGGTCCCTACACGCGCGCCTAGAAAAGGGATGCTTGAGTTTGCTTCCATTTCCATAGTGAATTGAAGTTTGTTATGGTATTGGTTCAGATGTTGGAGGATAATATTAGCGTCATTGCATTTGACTATTGCGAAGATGTCATCTACATATTTTGTTATGAATTTATTTATTTATTTATTTAGTCTATGAAACAATATTTCTTACAGACTAGTAGATAAATGGTTTTGCTAATGCTAGTACAATATTAACATTACAAAGTATTGTGAAGGAGATTTAAAAAGCTTGTTTTGTCATAGAGAAATCAATTATGATTCTTTCCGATAATATATTAAGTTCTCGCATAGATCTCGCCAAGGGAGCATTACCGGCAAATCTTGTCTTGACTTTTGCCAAGTAAAATGGATAAGAGACTCGAAGATTGCGCCTGGGTACATTGAAGCTTATCTGTTCCAAGAGATAGGGACAATCGACGACACCTTGAATAACATTAAATGAAAAGGTTAAAGAAAGGATAGATCTACGGCATTCTAAAGATTGTAAGTTTATCAGCTTGAGACGCGAAGCGTACGAAGGAACAGGACTTTCAAATTTCAGTGACCGAAGAGCCTACTTAAGAAAAACTTTTTGTATACGTTCCAGTCTTTTTATAAAAAGTTGGCTATGCGGTCTCCAAACGAATACGGCATATTCGAGATGAGAACGCACTAAACTTATAAATAACGCTTTGAAAGTATATGGGTCGGAGAAATTAGTGCTATTACGACGTACAAAACCAAGTACTGAGTATGCTTTCGCAATTACATAGTTAACATGGTTGTTAAATGAAAGCTTCGGGTCAAATATAACCCCTAGATCTTTAATTTCGCCGACATTATTGAGAATATGATTCGATATGCAATATGACGTATTGCGAACATTCAAAATCTTCGAAAACGTCATCTTAAAGCATTTATTTATGTTTAAAGATAAACGAGATTTCAGACACCAACGATGGAGAGCGTCAATATCGCATTGAAGCCTAACCTCGTCAAATGAATCTTTAATTATAGTGTATACCTTAAGATCATTTGCATAGAGTAAAAAATTTGCGAATGAGAAACAGCCACTAATGTCATTAATAAAAAGGACGAATAGTAGAGGACCCAAGACACTTCCTTGCGGCACCCCAGAGGAAGCCACAAAAGAGTCAGAAGACATTCCATAATACTT
>NW_023470154.1:0-5046 GCF_013731165.1 Rhagoletis pomonella | reverse complement strand
AACAAAGTTATAATACCCTTGTGCACAAGTGCGCTCGGGTATAAAAAAATTTATTTTATTTCATTACACTTTTAGACAACTTATTGCTAAAGCCAAACAGTAAAACGTTAAGACCACTTCGTCAGCAGATTTTTCAATTAGTCTTGCGAAGACTTGCGTTCAAGATAGTCTTTGGAAAGACTGTGGTGAGTTGCCAGAATTATCCCGTTATAATAAAAAATACGAGATGAAGTAAAATGAAATGAAGTGAAGTGGAAGGAAATGAAAGGAAAACAAGTGAGAGGAATTGAAAGCAAAAAAAAACGAAATTAAAGGAAACGAATTGTAAGACATAAGGTAAATAAACATATTAAAAATTCAGTTATAATTAACTGACATCAAATTAAATAATAAAAATTAATTAACTTATAAAAGTAAAACTATGAGAAATAAAAAATAGGAATTTTTGGGGCTGAGTGGCTTTTTAATTAAAAATTTGCATCGTCAGAAAATTTTTAAGGAGCGCTGCCCACTGCAGTATTTTCACAAATGGTCCAATTTCTCAGAAGGCACATCTTCTTCGCATAATATAGTTCTATTTCAATTTCGAATATATCGAATATTTATTTAGTTGTTCTTAATTTCATTTCTTATCCAATCCAGATAGGCGCCAATATGCGTATAAACACCAGAAAAACCTCTCCTCAGTGAGTATTCATAACTCAATGTGTTCACGCCAACTAAAAAATACGATTGAACTTTCCCGATCTCCACTAAATTCATCAAAGCTCCACCCGAGTCAACTACGATGCTGTCAGCCGCACTTTTACCAGCTGCGCAGATGTGACGATCGGTCAAATTAACGCCAGCCGTAGTAGAATATTGGATCATGCATGCTGTCAAATTTTGCACCGCAAGAGAAGACTTCATTTTAAAGCTGCTTATTTCACTCGCGCTCTTTGCGCTCCAACCGGCAACGTACATAGTGGTGTCTACCGAAGGATACGCAAGGTGGCTACTGTCGAAAGGCAAACATATCGGACTAATGAAGCGAGTAAATGAAACTACTTCAGCTAAGCGCAGCAGTGCTAAGTCGTTATTTGTCGAATTGTATTCTGGATGAGTAATCAACTTTTCTACAGCCACATCATATTGTGTGGGTGCGCAGATTTCGTGTTCGGCATTTTTACTTTGACAATCCTTACTCACTTGAGTAGCCCATTCACCCAAGCGTACGCCAGTTAACTTACTAATACCAGCTTCCACTTCAAGACAATGCGCAGCGGTGAGCACAAAATGCTCGTGGATAAGCGTACCTCCACAGGGAAAACTGAGTTGACCTCTTGCTGCGGGAAAGAAAAGAGAATGACCAGCTGTTATTGTTGTATTACTGAAATATCAATCTGAAAATTACGATTAGTGTAGACGAGAAATGCCGTCCAGGGATATTCATCGATATCTGTTGTTGTGGTAGCAGTATCATCGGAATTATTTTCTACTAATACTTTTCCGCAGTACGGAGGCATTGGTAAAAATGTATATTCAGTCATTGAAATATCGGGACAACAAACCTAGTAAATATTGTGTAAACTTTTAATACATATCTACTAGAAACCTTTCAGCTTTAGTACTTACCATCGGAAATCTATCTGCATCTGCACAAAAACTGGCACGCAAGTATTGCATATCATTCTCGAAAAACTCATTTTTGTGCATTATTTTCATTAAAGATTTGCACTGAATGAGTGATAAGCAAATACCAGCCACTTGATTGGGAGTTTCGCATTTTCTCTCCACCAGAGTAGCTTGTGGTTGAAGGGTAGATAAAATTTAAACTCATTTCCAAGGCTTAGCTAAGATTAACATATTTAGGTACCTGTTGTAGTAGTTCTCACCTCTTCTTCCACTATCTCTAACGTTTTGGGGCAACAAACCTATAAAGAAATTTTGGTTTTAAACACAATTACGCCATTTTGTTCACTGGCTATGTAATATATAAGGTAGTTGCCAGTTTTGAAAGACCGTAGGTAAGATACGTGTGTTTGAAAGATTGTGTGTTTATGCTGGCACGAAAGTCATACAAACAAAAAGCTCCCTTGCCAACTTTCACTGTGAAAAGCTCTTTGAAAGTGAAAGTACTTGAAAATGCTCCGGAGATGCATGCCTTTTACTCGCTCTTATCACAGAATAAACAGTATATATATATACTGTTTATTCTGTGCTCTTATCCAACAGTCGCAATGGCCGGGTGAGCAAAGCACTGGCGTGTCATTCGAGAGATCTGAGGTTCGAATCCTTGGGCAGAATTTTTAATTTTTAAATTCATTTTAATTTTTAAAAACTTATTTTAAGTTTTTTTTCTTTCTTTTTTCAAACTAAATTTTTTTGCTAATTTAATTTTTAGACATTATTTTTTAAAAGAAACAAATTTTTTTGATTCAATTTAATTTTTGAAACCCATACGAAACACGGCTTTCACCGTGCAATCTGTGCCCCGAGAAAACGGCCCTTAGATTTTATTGATGTAATAAATGGTTATTATTTTTTTCTCAATTTCATTTAGTTTTCAAGAACTTATTTTATTTATTTCAAATTAATTTAATTTACTTTTACTTTTTATATTCAATTCTTTCAATTTCACATAATTTTAAGAAACTTATTTTATTTATTTTTTCAATTTTTTTAATAAATATTATTTAGTTTTGTAATTTTTTTTATGTTATTGTTTTATAAATAACACTTTATTAATTTTGAGAAACTGATTTTATATTGTTATTTTTTTAATGTTATTGTTTTTGCTCTTTTAGTGTTTAGATTTTATTATTTCAAAACGAAAAATATACTTATTTATTTTTTTTCTTTTGATGCAATTTTTTTTAATCTTTAGATTTTATTCTCTTAAAAGAAACAAATCTATTTTTATTTAATTATTATTCTATTAATTAAATTTTTCTGTTGTTAATTAAATTTTCTCATATTTTTTATTATTTTTAAATTTTAATTCTTTTGTATGCGTTTTGCCAAGAGACAAACAGAATAACGCCAAGGCCTCTTCGCTAGCAGATCGTTCAATTAGTCTTTCGACGACAGGTATTTGCCAGAACCTGATAACCTATTAGGAATGGAAAACAAAATTTCCAAGTTTTACCCCGTTTTTACCCGGCATTTTACCTAAATTTAGGTAGGTAAATGTTCCTTAAATATGAATAGGTATGTATTTTGAAGTGTATTATTAAAAAAAAAAACGGTAACGTATTCACGTTTTAAATCATATTAAACTCATTTGGCTGTAAAAAGACAAAACTATGTTTTAGAAAAGGAGAATCACTCTCCTCCACGTTCTTCGATCTGAAAATTATGTCTCTCTGGTAAAATGAACTACAGTTACGTTTCTTTGACCACCATTTGGTATCATTTGTATCCCCCTCCTCAATGAATGGAAGCTAAACAAGTTTCCCTAACCAAAAAATTGCTGAAATGTATGTAAATAAAAATGATTTCCTGAAAAATTATTTGGCTACGTTCCAAATGTACATACATGTTATTGTTCTAGATATCGTTTAGCACATCGCAAATCGAGCAGCTGTTTGAGCGTGAACACCAAAAAGCGGTAGCATAATCAAGGTAAGGTTAGACGAACAGCTTTAGTTAAACAGTTCACTCGGATACCGCACAAGCCCATGGTGATGCCTAGTAGAGGATTTACCCACACCTCTCCCTGTACATACTTATGTCCTTAAACCTTAGTGAAGTTTTCGAACAATTGGACCGTTTTTTCTATAATGCGTGGCACGCGCATTGAAAATGCTGGATGGACCTCATTTCTACAGCTCTACAGAAATCGTCGCCCGTTGCTCAAATCAGGCGATCAAGTGATCAATGGTCCGCTATTCCGGTTAGAATCAAACTAGTATTTTAATATCGAGTGGTCTGAATAAATATTAGAGGCACTAAAAATTTTAAGAATTCCAACTATTTCCTTGTACTTAGTTTATGCATACCTTTTCACTACACACAAAATACCAAACAAGTAAGAAACAACTCTTCGAGTAAGCAGTACTTACTCTCACTTCCTCTGAATTTGGGCTCTCACATTCGCATTCTACTAAATATTGTAACTCTTCTTGGGTTAGGCTTTCTTTTTGATGAAGTTTCAATAAAGAATTGCAGTTTTCCAAAGCTATACAGTCACCAAGTGCGCCATTTGGAGTCACGCATGTTTCATTGCCGGGGACTGAAAGTAAATTTCGTTACAAAACTTAACTTGAATTTGAAGTATTTTTATTACCTTCAATTCCAGGTCCATTTTCTGTTCCAATTTCAATTTTGGTTGTGGTTGTGTCTGCGTGCGCTAGTGGTACTTCCAGCTTTGGGCAACATATCTAATAGTTATTTTGATTAGTTAATCAAGTTTCCACTTAAGAAAAGTTTTCAACAATGACTTACCAAAGGAACTTTGTTGTCATATCCACATTGATTAGCTCGCAACAAAACTATTTCAGCTTGTGTTGGATTGGCTTTTAATACTATATTCATCATAACGCTGCAATTCTGTATTGGTATACACTCACCAACCATCTCAAATGATGTTACGCAGGATGGAAATGAGGTAACTGAAAATTAGATGGTGATTAAAAGTTCGCTTACTTATTTAAGCTGGAAATGTGCACAATTTTTAAAATTAATATTAAATACTTAACACCACTTGAAGGCGGTATATGGCCAATATGTGGACAGAAAACGAACAGCTGCGTTTACCGCTACCGGGACATGGAGACACAATGACAAAGGAAAATTCATAGATATAGACCCTTTATCGTTGTCAAAGATAAATATAAAGATAAAGACAAAGATAAAGAAGATGAAGATGAAGATGAAGATGAAGATGAAGATGAAGATGAAGATGAAGATGAAGATGAAGATGAAGATGAAGATGAAGATGAAGATGAAGATGAAGATGAAGATGAAGATGAAGATGAAGATGAAGATGAAGATGAAGATGAAGATGAAGATGAAGATGAAGATGAAGATGAAGATGAAGATGAAGATGAAGATGAAGATGAAGAT
>NW_023470153.1:0-5046 GCF_013731165.1 Rhagoletis pomonella | reverse complement strand
AAAAAAGTCAGACCTGGATACCTCTGCATTACATGTCAACTAACTTGTAACTAACTACTTTTGGACATAAAATATCAATAAGAAAAACAAAATATTTTTTTGTTTTTTTACTTTTTTATTTACTTATTTATTTACTTTATTTTATTACATTTCATATTTGTTTACATATTCTGCTCTGGGTGGCCCCATATTCGAACACCGTCAGACATAACTTCAAAATGATAGTATAAAATTTCGATTTTCCTTTTATTTGTCCTGAATATGAAAAAGAATCTGCGAAGTTCAGAAAAAAAGTGTATTGAAAGTAATTTTGGTATGAGGATATTTCATAGAAACTTGTAAAGAAAACCAACTCCGACTTTACAATTCACTTTAAGTTGGTTTTGTCATAGCTAATTAAAAGTGAGGTATTAATCGAAATCTCGCCAAAAAGCTAACTATAAGTTGGTTAGTTTTAACAATTGATAATTTTTCACTGCAGTCAGTCAGTTGGGGTGGTTGGTTGTGTGTTGCTGGCACGCATTTGTAGAAAGTGATCTTGGATTGTTGGCGTGCGTGTTGTGTGCGTTTGTTGATCTCAACTTTTTACGACTCCCCCTTTTTGGTATCATTCTCAGTTGAACTTGTGTCACAAAAATGTTGTGCTCTTACTTTATTTCGCTACTATTTTTTAATAAACCAAAGAGAAGATACCGAGCTTTTACTTGGTGGTTTAGTTGGTCGGTATACTGGCAAAGTGTTGTAGCTTTGAGGGTGCGTCAACTGGCATAACACATAACTTAATTGTTAAAATTAGTATTTATTAGGGCAACAGAAGCTAAATCAACAATTTTTAGTAAATATTTTTGTCTGTTTGTCTGTCTGTCTGTATTGTATTTGTACGCGTATCACTCGAAAACTACTGCATGGAATTAAATGCAGTTTTCACCGATGCATTGCTAGAGGTATAACTTAAAGTATAGGGAAAAAATAATTGCCGAGTTGCCACCTGTTTGAAAATTGCAGTTTAAGTAAATTGATAAGATAAAGTAAATTTCGCAATATGGCTGTCAAAAGAAAGAGCTGTAAGAAGGCTTACAGCCGAAAATATTTTTTGTGGAAGGTTGCCAACTGTTTGAAATTTTTTATTGGATTTAATTGATAAGATAAGTAAATATCATATCACAGTGCGGCTGTCAAACAAAAAAAGTTCGAGAAGGCTTACAGCCGAAAACATTTTTGAGTAAGGTTGCCAACTGTGCTTGAATTTTTATTTTTTTTTTCCAATTATTAAACTGGTACAATAAATAAGATATTACAATACGGTTAAAATTAAAGAGGTTTAAGAAAGTTTACCATCGAAAATACTGTAGCCGGTTGCCACCTATTTGAAAATTTTGATTCAGTTAAATTGATAAGATAATGTAGATACTGAATTAATACACCTTTGGAGAAAGTGGACGATATGTAGAACCGAGGTATAAGATTATAAATAGAATTTCCAGGATTATTCCCTTAGTCTGCATATGTCGGGTTTGTAAACATGCCAATTTACTGAACTAAAAATATCGTGCGTCGCTTGCATACCTGGGCCCAGTTATGGGTAAGTGACTAATGAAATGACTGGGCATATATCGGAAATACAAATTGCGAAGTGGAAAGCGACTGTCAAGACTACATAATGTATTTACGAAATGTCTGAACTATTTATTCTAGATTTTATTTCAAATCATTTGTTTCGGATTCCCACGTTTATGTTTTTTATAGTAATTGTGTGTCTTGGGAGCCTCAAATTGGCCGGAGCCTATTCAAATACGTGCGTCGCGCTAGATTACCCATTCTTCTAAAAAATGGTAAAAACCAAAAATTAACTTAGGTGACCAAAATTAATTTAGGTGATCACTCAGTTTCCAAGAAATTTCCAAGAATATGTTTTGGATCAGCCGGCATGTTGTCATGTTGGCTGATCCTCTTTTTAAATTTTCGTCGAACACTGGTGAATATTATTCAGGAATTAGGTGCTAATTAGGTGCTTTTTAAGGTCATCAAAATTAATTTCGATGCACACTCGCTTTCCGAGAAATTCGCAAAAATTTTAGTCGAACAATGATAAATATTATTGAAAAATTTTTTGCTTTTTAGCACCATAAAAATTACTTGAGGGTTCCACTCGGTTATTTAAACTGATTTTAACTTTTTGTGGCAACCCTATTCAAAAATATTTTCAAAATTAAACTTTCTCTCGTTTGTTATCCATATTAGAATATTTTATTTAGCTTGTTACTTAAATTGATTTTGGAGGTGGCAGTCCCTTTGAAACATATTTTTGAAATAAAGCTTTCTTAAACCTCGCTCGTTTGATACCCATATTAAAATATTTAATTTAGCTTGTTTACTAAACTGATTTTCGATAACTTTTCAAACATTTGGCCACCCTCTTAGAGAAATTTTGTCGAAATAAGTCTTATTAGATCCCTTTCGTCCGAGACGCACGTTGTTGTGATATTTTATTTAGCTTATTTATAAATTAAATATAACTTTTTTAATAGGTGGCAACTCCCTTGAAAAGTATATTCGAAATAAATAGTTTTGGAACCCCTTCTTTTGACACCCACATTTATTTAATATTTTATTTAACTTATTAACTGATTTTAGCTGTTGAAAAATGTAGTGACTCTTTAAAAAAAATATATCCTATATGTAAATCCAGGCGTACAAACATTCACATTTACTATAATATTAGTAAAATAACTGACCTTACAGTGTCGACCGCTGCTTTCTACTCCCAACTCAAGCCTTTTTCTGAGAAAAATCAACCAAATGCTGGCTCCCTTTTCCCAGAACTAATTAAGAGAGTTTGAGGCCTAATAATTTATTTATATAAAAACCAAAGTTCCCTGGTAATGAATTCGTGTAATCCATAATCACATAAATTGTAATTTCTATTCCCCTCAGTACTTTCGCATGAGTGCTTTTAATTTACTTACAATAGGGTGTCATTCATTCTGGGGGCATCGCGCTATAGTTTGCAAATTTTAATTATTTTTTCTTTGTTTCAATATTTTTATTGTTTATTTACGACATAGATGGGCACACCAATACAGTCTCATTTTGTCATGGTATTCGTGAATCGCGCTTAGTAACAGTTGCCACTTTTCTATATTGTACAAAAGTGCGTCTTTTTTTGCGCGTGTTAGAGAACGCTCTTACAAATTTATATTTAATTTGTCTTATGAACATGAAACGAAAATAATAAAATATAATAAAAAAATAATGAATAAATAAATACAAATAATGAATTATGAAATTAATTTTTATAAGTACATATGTACGTTCATGAAAAGTTTTTTAATTTAATTTCATTAAACTAATGTTTTAAAAAATCATAGTTTATTCAACAACAAAATTCACAAAGTTGCTCGCGGTCATCACCTTCATATTTTTCATATTCCGGATGGAATGACAAATAATGTCACCTTATATTAAAAGTACGATTCCAAGTAGTCGTATTACCACATAACAAGCATTCCGCATTATTAGCTTTTTTTGAAAGCAAAAACTGTAATTGGCACTCATACTCAGACATTTTGGGCATTGTTACATATATAGGTGGCAACCACGCGCTAAAATTACGAATAAAAATATTCAACGGCGAAACATAGTGTCACTCTCATGAAATCTGAAAGCAGACTGAATTGAAATTCGCTGCGTCGCGAGTAGCGTTTTGCCCATCATTGATTTACGAGCATCATCAGATTAAATTTGCAATACATATGTATGTACATACACATATTACATTCGAAGCAAATAGCTGAAAGTCACGCAGCAGCTGGCACAACGCTGGAAGGCGATTTATCATACGCCCGCTCACATATGTATGTGGTGGGTGGCCCCATCTGCCGCTGAATTGTGCCCATAATTTTAGACTAAACAATGCCAATAATTACCTATATTTTATAAAAATATTTCGACATAATTAGGCCACACCGATTATGCATTCGAATGTAAACGCAAATTTATATACATATTTTATATGTATGTATATACATACATGCATGCATACATATGTATGTACCTGTGTAATGGGCATTATTCATAATTTGATTTGTGTTTAGAAATTCTCATTTTGAGAGCAGTGAATTGTAAATAAAAACATTACAAAACGAGAGTGAATCGTGTTTCGACATAGATTTCCACGAGGGAAATTAGTTAATTTGAAATGCTCCAATTATTTATGGCTGGCTGCTTTTAGAAATATATGAATGTATGCCGGCATAAAGTATTGGCACGCTTCGCCAATTTTTTATAAAAATATGGTTCAAAACATGGTTGTGCAACAGTCGGAAAAATTCAATAAATTTTCATGCAAATTTTCAATTTTTAAATCAGATTTTTTTTAATTTTTTTTGAGTGTGCAGATTCGTAACCCAATAAATTTTATTATAATAAAGTGCAAATTTGAAGTAGCTAGGACTTACCGTTAATTTTTGACAATTTTTTTCACGCAGTTTCTTCCATGCAAAAAAAATCGAAAATGTAATGTAAATATGTACATATGTATGTAGATATATAGTATAAAGACTAGCTACGAAATTTGTGCTGTTTTTTATACTGAAAACCCCAATTTAGTTGAAATTCGACTCATTGACCATCCCTGCAGGGAGTGACGTTAGCTTATACCTAACTTTAGTCTGTTTACGCGAACACTAGTGCTAACTATTAACTGTGTATTTTGTTCGAAAAAAGCTAACTACTTTTGTGGGGCGATGGCCGCAAAAAAGTCAGACCTGGATACCTCTGCATTACATGTCAACTAACTTGTAACTAACTACTTTTGGACATAAAATATCAATAAGAAAAACAAAATATTTTTTTGTTTTTTTACTTTTTTATTTACTTATTTATTTACTTTATTTTATTACATTTCATATTTGTTTACATATTCTGCTCTGGGTGGCCCCATATTCGAACACCGTCAGACATAACTTCAAAATGATAGTATAAAATTTCGATTTTCCTTTTATTTGTCCTGAATATGAAAAAGAATCTGCGAAGTTCAGAAAAAAA
>NW_023470152.1:0-5046 GCF_013731165.1 Rhagoletis pomonella | reverse complement strand
AACGATTTCAGGGATAAGTTTATCAATCTTAAAAAATAAAAAAAATATCTGCCATGTACACTTTGTTTGGAAGCAAAACCCTGGTGGAAATCATTTGAAATGCATGCAAACAAAAAAAGAAATGATATTTTTGCGATATTTGAGCTCATTCTTAGAGCTCTTACCAATCAAAATCTCGGAAAAAGGTTAGAGGCTGCTGAAAGGTTGACTACAGTGAGTGTCAGTGAAAATCGTGCAGTATTTTTTTATTTATTTTTTTTTTTAATAATGTTCATAATGAAATAATAGCTCATTATCTAACTAACAAAAACCAAATAAATCAAAATTTAAATTTTTTGCAAAAATTAAAAAAAAATCTTTATGGTTTCACACTTTTTTATTCAGAAACTCTAGAAAATTTATTGTACGCAGTTTTATAGTACATTCAATTTTAGTACGCAACATTTGAGTGAATACAAAACACCCTTGATATTTTACAAATTCTTTTATTGTTCGCGGTTTCGAATTTTCTTCCAGATCCCTAGTGATTGGATATTGCACAAATTTGAAAAAAAAGAATCTAATTAAACTTTTGGTAGTTTTAAAGCAAATTTTTGAATTTTTTTTTATTTATGGATTTTTAGTATTATTGAAATTTTTATTAAATAAAAAATTTTCAAAAAATTAAAAAAATCACTGTACGATTTTCACTGACACTCACTGTGTGTCTAAAGTTAAAGCCAGCTTGTTGGTTTCCCTATTAGCTGCTAAAAAAATAAATAGAAAATTCGAAAAGAGTGAACTGAGGTCGTTCTGTTAAAACGAGAAAAGATTTGCTAAGGAACCCAAGTCTGGATTTATTTCAAGCCACTGGCATAAGACCAACTCTCCAGAAATCGGGAAAGGTCAATGTTGTAACACCGTACTTGATCACATAGGTGAAAGGAGGATTGGCAAAATATACGTGTCTACCGAATTTGGCCAGTATTTGCCTTTGCTAACAATGAGGTATGTATAACAATTCTAGCCTCGGGACTAGCAGGGAGAAGCTTTGCTTTTTCTCAGCTAGCCAGTATGCCGTTAAGACACTAGGCTCTGTACGTATCACCTCGAGCATAATAAAACAACACAGAGAGTACTTTACGGCCTTAGCTGTTACATCAGTGGTAGAAGAGGTTATTTTATACTGGCGAAAAATTGCTGATGGCAGTGGAAAAACTTAAATACCCTGCAGCATCTGTGGATTTGTCTCCACCAACTGCTATTTTCACAGGACGCTGGGCCTTGGGTATTCATGGCGCAAGACTAGGACTGGAACACCACTTCGTGTCTTAGATGGGTAGGCCTAGAATGAGTATTAGTACTAACTAGAGTTGCTAGAGTCGCCACTTTAGCCAACGAACCAACAAACGACTAACAACAGCTTTATTAAGGACTAAAAGTTTGAGTAGACAACGACTTAAGCCTCGAGAATTTTTTTAGCATAATTTTTCTAGATAATGTTGACTAGCAATTAACATGACTTATTCTTCTAATTCGGCACTACAACCCTTCGACGTTTGGGCCTAGGCAAATAAACTTTGCCATTTTGAGGACAATTCTTTTTTCCGGTGAAAAAGCGAACCTTTTTTTACCTTTCCAAGTCATTAAGCCCTTACAGAAACTTACTAAGGAATTAAGCATTATGTTATCAAACGAAAACTAAACGCATGTAGGAAAAAATATAAATACCTTCCATGATACGAGCCGTTTCTAACCACTAGTGTGGCTTGCTGAATGAACGTAAGGACGCGCTCGCCGTAGTGTACTTTGTCTTTCCCAAGTGTGTCCCGCGCCATCCTCAAAAAGACTCCTTTTCTAATCGCTTGTGATTGAAAATGCTGACTGGGTCTATTACTATTTGCGAAGGCCCCAAACTTAGGTACAACGCCGTGGAAGCAGCTTCTTTTCATGCTCCCACACATTTCGATTTCAACTTGCCAATGGGGATTTTCCAGATCGGAAGCCGCACTGACAGGGCCCAATAAGATAGTTCATACAGGGCTCCAATCTTTAGTAAAACAGCTACCTTCGAAAAGGCAGTATGTCTCAGTATAGTTATAGAAAAAACATTTTTAGAAAAACTCAAAAAGTTCCCATGAAAACGATAACTTGCACTAAAGTTAAAACTTGACATGAATTCATTCATACATATGTACATATATACTTATGTGACATCTAAGCGGTTTTCGAACGCGCAAGCAAGCAATTTTATGGTTCAATAATCCTATTATATTTATGAAATCACCCAAATAAACTGGCAAATGTCAGCAATAAGAAGAAATGAAGTCAACCAATAAGACACAAACAGTCAACCAAATGTCTTTGAATAGCCCATATAAAACTTTCAATCGGTCAAGTGAGTTAAATCAAACAATCGCTTAACCGCTTACTGCAAAAGACATTCGAGCAGTTCGTCAACCAGTCATTCCAGTAGCCGGCCAACCGCAAATCCCTTAACACATTTGTCAACACTTCATCATTGTCAATAAGATATGCCAGTTTTGTTATTGTTTTTATTGTTCAATATGCTTTTGGTGACCACCTTCTGCCATTGAGCACTTTTGTTCCTTCTGTTATTATTCCTCCAATCAATCTGGCTACTGTGGGGTATTTGTATGGATTTAAGTTTTTTTTGTCACTCTGCAAATCCCATAAGTAAGTGCTGCAGGCCTTTTTTCGATCGGCTCAGCAGCCGCATTGTGGCAAATTCACAAAAGGGAGAAGAGAAAATAAATAAAGCGAAAGAAAAGTAAACAGCCTACAGCAGAAGGATAAATACAAATTCACTTTTAGACAGTTGTTATCTACCGGAAACATAGTAGTATGTAAGGGTGTGCTATGCGAAGTCAACTCAATCAACATTTTGACAAAGTGTGTCAATAGCATTTTTATTTGTGTCCAATTTGCGAAAGCGTTTGATATTGTGTTTCGGCATTATCTTAACCACTTATGCCGTTTAAATTTAACAATGACAACGGCAAACGACGGACAGGAGAAAAATAAAGAAGTAATATGGCTTGTTATGCTAAAGATTAGAGAGTTTTTAATGTACAACCTATACGAGTTAGTGACACTACCTTAAAGAAAGAAATTTGTTTGGACTTAACCTTAAAACAGATACAGATAAGCTATAAAAGTTAGAAGTACAACCCAAAATTTTAAGAAATTTCTTATTTTTACCTCACCGAACTCAAAGCAAAAGACATCTAAGCCAACTTTAATTATGGTTTTTTCAGCTAGGGTTTTTGTATTAATAATAATTTAAAGCTTAGACAAATAAGCTTGAAGAATGTCAACAAAATAAAAGCATACTTACTTTCTTTTGAGCACTTACAGAACAACTATGGCTAAGATAGTTGCAAGTCTTTTCTAAGACCATTGAAAGATAGTAGGCAAGATAGTTTGAAATATTTTGCTTTCTCTGCTACGAAAGTCTTAGCTCTTTTGACTGAAATCACCTGAGCATGTGGCAAATGAAGACGTATATCAATCCAACAGTCCCAATGGCCGACTAAGCAAAGAACTGGCGTGCCTTTCGAGAGATACGAGGTTTTTATTTTTCCTTTATAATTTAATTTTCTATTATTTTTTAGATTTTATTGTCTTAAATAGAAAAATGTATATTTCCTTAATTTGATTTTTATAAACTTATATCATTTACTTTTTTATAAAATTTTTTTCAATTAAATTTTCTTTTAATTTTTAGATTTTATGGTTTGAAAATTAAACATATTTTCTTATTAAATTTAATTTTTAGCAGCTTGTTTTTTGGGTTTTTCATTTTTAAGGTATTTTTTTTTTTTTTTAATTTAATTTTCGTTTAATATTAATGTTTTATTGTTTTAAAAAGAAAAATATACTTTTCGATTCCAAATACTATTTAGGAACTTATTTTATATTTTTTTAGATTTTACTATTTTAAAAAGAAGAATAAAGCTTAATTTAATTTCAGTTTAGTTTTAGAAATTCATTGTATGTACTTTTTTCTCTTTCTAATTCAATTTTTTTCCTTTTTAATTATTTTGTTTTATTTTTATACATTTTATGGTTTAAAAAAGCATAGTTTGACTTAATTTAACTTTTAAAAACTTATTTGATAGATGTTTTTTTTAATTTATTCTTTTTTAATTTTTAGATTTTATTGTTTTAAAAATAAGTTTTTTTTAATTTCATTTGATATTTAAAACTCCTTTAATTTTTGTAAAAAAATTTTTTTTTTTAATGTTTAGATTTTGTTGTTTTAAGGGATATATATATGTATATTTTATTTAATATAAATTAATTTGAAGCAACTTTTTTTTTATTTAACTTCCTTTAATTTTTTTTTTATGAAAAATATATATTATATTATTTTATTTCTTTTTAGGAAGACCTCTTCGACAGCAAATCTTGGAATTAGTCGTTCGAAAGCCAGAAAAGAGCTTTCAAGATAGTTTCCAGAATTGGTTCTTTCGAAAGGCTATTATATATAAATTGAGAGACAGTGGCCGGAATTGCCTAGTTAGTCTTAAAACGGTATGTAAATAAATGAAACAAACATATAGAGGCACCCACAAACACATGCTTTGGGTTAACCTTAAATTTTACTTACATAAATATGTGTAAGTGTGTATTGCTTAACATCCGCTTTTTAATCCCTGAAGGATCATCGTTTCAATTTGTTAGCATTCCTCAGTAGCACTTATCTCATCTTTTACAATCCTGTTATCCACAATCAAGGGATGTCCATTTCACTACTAAAATCGGTGCTAACTTCCCCAACACACTTGCATACATACTAACTTTTGTTTTGTTGTATGGTTGCTATTAAATTTTCACAGCACACACGTACTTAGTTGGTGTAAATTTCTTTTTGTTCAATTCCCACTTATTGTTATTTCCCTTAAGCCTTAAAATTTTACAAAAGAAATTCCCAACTACTAAATATCCATACAATTGATGGCTTCGTATAGACTACAAATGACCTGTGAGCGACCTTCAATTTCTTTACAAAGTGTTTGTGCAGTCGGTGCGCTAAGAATAGAA
>NW_023470151.1:0-5046 GCF_013731165.1 Rhagoletis pomonella | reverse complement strand
ACCCATATTTGATGAATAAAAATTAAAATTTATGCATGTTTAATTATTTTATTAATAATAAATTCTTAAAAAAAGGAATATAATTTTAAATATGTACACATATATAACAGGCGACAAATGAAAGTGTACGCCTTGTTCTAATAAATATTTACGATTATTTTCATGAAAAATTTTTTTGCATTGATTATTTATGAAAATATAGTTCATTCTATAATATAAACCATATAAATCAAAGTTTCATATTATAGTTTATATAAATATTATATTATATATTATATTAGAACCAAAAATTAAAAATATTCAGAATTCATTTACATAAAAAAAATTTTGAAAATTTGTATGAAAAAAATGTAGTACTAATTTATAAAGCGGCCCCCTAAAATGTCACAAAGTGACGGATATAAGAATTAATTTTTGCATTTTATACAGTTTGTATCCAAACATATCGAGCCCTATCTGCAAAGAAACGTTTTTTCAACATGCAGTGCTGCCAAGTTTTTCCGTATTAATACTCTAGTCGAGTGGAAATTTTAGGCAATGACGTGAAATTATTGATACGATTGGAATCTTATTCAATAGTTAATATCTAGTTTTTAGATAGGCAAGACGCTTACATTTTCACAAAAGTTTCATGAAATTCAATTCGCAGCAATTGCAATTACAGAAATATTTAACGAAAAATATTTAACTAAGTGTTTAATTAAGAAAAACGTTTTAAACAGATTTTCAACTTCTGCAAAGTATATTTCTGGCATATACACATATCTAGGCTTAACCGCAGATAGGGCCCAATATATTAGGATACAATCTGTGTTGAATGCAAAAATTAATTCTTATACCTTTGTGACATTTTAGGGGGCCGCTTCATAAATTATTACTCAAATGTGGAACTTATTAATACGAGGAAAAGTAAACTTAAAATTACATAAATTAATCTATTATTTCTTAGATTTATTAAGCTCGTACTTTTTCTGCTTCAATCGGTGATGGCTAAGCTCGATTGACCTTTTCACCGCCTTTTGAAAGTCATACGACGCCTGTGTTTTAAAAACATCTACATAAAGTAAAAAAGAAAATATTAATAACCAAATATTTACTTTCAATAGTAGACGCAATTTACCTCGCAGACACATCTCGACTAATTTTAATTTGCAAAGAGCCTGTTTCTCCCACCTGCCATCCCAATTAAAATTCAGTAATAGTTCGTCAGTGAAAATGTATTTCAATACCGTAGAGACGTCTTCGGATGCTCCTTTCAATTTGTGGAAGTACGTTATCTATAGAAAAATGCATAGAAAGGAAGGTATGAGAATTTTAAGCTTGAAAGAAACCAAGCTTCATTACCATTGCTTGAGCGTATTCCGGACGATTCATAATTTTGTCCTCAATATCACTGACGGAAGTAATTGAATTGATTGGAAAAATGCTCGCCACCTCATCTAAAATTTGGTCTCGTACCTCGCCAGTCATACGTCCAATTGACAGTTCAATCTTTTGCAAAGTCACTTTGCACTCTCTCAGGATTTTGTTTTCTGCCAACATTTCCGACTTATTAACCATCTATTGGGAAACATTTGTTATTAATTAAAACATAAAATATACAGTGGTGGGAAAATGAATTTATACATAGGAACGCGATATTTAAATAAGTTTCGGCTGTTTTTCCTTTGTTTATTCAATGTTTATTTTTTTATAAAAGTATGGTATAACATTAAATAAACAAGAAAAATAAATGCAGCATTTTTTCGAGAAAAGAAAACGCTATTAGTAATAAAAAAAACTCACCTTCTCGACAAGTTCTTCGACTTGGCGGCTAATTATTTCCTGGTTTTTTTGCAGGACAACTTGCTAATGAAATGCATACATATCGAACATTGACAACATAAATTATGGCAAGAAAAGGCATTTATCGGATAAATGTCACTGTTGCCGATGTGATATAAGTATGAAAACGGAGATGCTATTACTTACATTAGTTTCGATCGTAGCCAAACGTAGGGTTATGACTTCCAAGGCATCCAGAATCTCTGCAGATAATATCGTATTAAGTTTAGCGATAATTTTAGCAGAAACAAACCTTTATTATCGGGTCTCTGTTGCCCATTTCTGCTTTCCTCCCTAACCTCCATCACTTCGTCGGAAGTTGTTTCATCAAAGCATCTTCTGACAATTGCAGGCTGGTTCGCTGAAAAGTGAGAATCATTAAATTATATATATATGCATATGTACACTTTTAAGGCATTTCACTTACCATTTAATTGGGTTTCATCAACGAAGGACTCGTCCAAAATAGAGTTGCTAGAATTCATGTGCAATAATTTCATATTTTTTGCAATTACTTAAACTATAATTATCGGTAATTTGTTAATTATGAATGTGTGGTAAAGTTAAAAAAATCGTGAAACAAATGGTGCAGCAGGGGTATTAACAGAAACTTGCCACCAAACGGAATACAAAAATATTTATATTTTATATCTTTGAAGGCAATTTGAACTGTTTCAATGGCCAAATCACTTGCTACAACTATGCCCAAACTCGTGGATGAATGAAGAGGTTCAGTAAAATAGTTTTCGATTTTTTGAAAAGCTTTACAAATAATTATATCCGATTCCGTTGATTTTATGACATCCACAACCTTAATAGGCCCAATTTTCTCACAAAAACAATAACTATCTTTATCTTTTTTATCACTGATAGTAAAGGAACCAAAATTATTGCAACTTGATTCATACCCCTGCCTTTCTTTAAGTCTCAAAGACAATTGCTGAAGAATGTTGTTTGGGCTTTTAATAATTTTTTTTAAAAATTGCATATAATTTTCAAATCTATATGCTGAATAAGAATCTAATGGACCGAGTTTTTTTACCGAATCAGATAAGTGATGCAGACCATGAATATTAAAACTAACTTGTTCGTCGCCATATAAGTTACCAAAAAATTTGACAAAATCTTCTAAAATTTTTTTGAGCAACGACTGTGTCTTTATTAAGTGACTTTTCATTTGAAAGAAGTCTTATTCCACTGTGAAGCAATAAAAAATGGTAGTATGAATCATCACTAATATTACCTTTCAAAACAAATATACCTGTATAAAGGAGAAATTGCCTGAATTCCGTAGACTTCCAATTGCAAACTTCTTCTAAGCTCCTAGGTATACGACCGAATTCAGAAGGCACAAATTGAGATACGTAATTGAGTTTTTCATTAATTGCACAAATGAAAACCCGAACATTGAATGCTTTTAAAACTTGATTGGAGCCTACTTTAATACCGTTTTCTTTTAGAACCTTGTATTCGGCACAAAAATCGCGCATGAAGTCATTTATGTCTTTGGGTTTTCCATGCCCAGAGAAGCAAGCAATGACAAACGGGCTCTTAGTAGGATAATCTGAAAGTGCTCCAAGAATCGGCCACAGTACACGGTTTGAACTTTTAAATAACCTAAGACCGTCAACCCCTACATCAATCGAAATTTCTTCCTTATTTTGTAAAAAATTAAGAGTTTTGTCAAAAAAAATAGTTTTGTACTCCTAGGTACAGAAATTCACCGTTTGGAATTTTTGATATATTCGTTTTTTGCCTGCTGGTCCCCAAAAGAGTTTTTGCTGAAAGAGGTAAATCACTTACTCCGATTCTATTTAAAGTTTGCAATAGGCCGTCTAGAGCATTTCGTGAAATATTAAATTCAATAGCCCACGATTTAATTTCTTCAATTTTATTAACCCCAGCAACACTTTCTACAGGGGTCTCTAAAACTTCTTCTTCACCCCCGGAGCTATGTTCATCGGATGAAAATCGCTCCGAATTTTCACTATCAGTAACATTTATACAGATTTCACTTTCTATTTGTTTTAATGTTACCACACTTTCTGTTACTTGGTCAGATTCCATAAGTTCTTTGAATCTTTTCACATTGGATTCAAAGATCATTTTTTCCCTGCTCATGCAATTTTCAAAAGTCCTTTTATTCATTTTATTTTTCTTTTAAAATACTTATCTTCGGGTCTTATCTGTTTAATGCTGAGATATATTCCGCTTTTGATGGCTAAAAACTATAAAAACTATAAAACTTTTAATTTGAAGTATACCGCACGCAACTTTTCACACAAATTTACCGCGTCACTTTGTATTTTATATTGATGGAAAAATATTGTAATCTGAAGTAGTCGGTACCCATGCTTTCGGTTTTCTCAAATTAAGTTTTTCGCATAACTCTTGTTCTAAAAGACTCATTTAGGTTTAAAAAAATTCTAGCTCCTTTGGAGACAATGTAAGCTTTAATTAAAACTTCCGAAGTTAACCATTTCATAAAATATATATTTTAGATTTAATAGGTACTCGGTTATAATTTGCATTTATCGGTAGCAACTAATGGGTGATTTTTTTGAGGTTAGGATTTTCATGCATTAGTATTTGACAGATCACGTGGGATTTCAGACATGGTGTCAAAGAGAAAGATGCTCAGTATGCTTTGACATTTCATCATGAATAGACTTACTAACGAGCAACGCTTGCAAATCATTGAATTTTATTACCAAAATCAGTGTTCGGTTCGAAATGTGTTGAATGTGTGAAAAGTTGGCAGAAAATCCGCTTTTTTATCGACAAATTTTGTTCAGCGATGAGGCTCATTTCTGGTTGAATGGCTTCGTAAATAAGCAAAATCATGCGATTTGACGCCTTTAGACTATTTTTTGTGGGGCTACGTCAAGTCTAAAGTCTACAGAAATAAGCCAGCAACTATTCCAGCTTTGGAAGACAACATTTCCGAAGAAATTCGGGCTATTCCGGCCGAAATGCTCGAAAAAGTTGCCCAAAATTGGACTTTCCGAATGGACCACCTAAGACGCAGCCGCGGTCAACATTTAAATGAAATTATCTTCAAAAAGTAAATGTCATGGACCAATCTAACGTTTCAAATAAAGAACCGATGAGATTTTGCAAATTTTATGCGTTTTTTTTAAAAAAAAAGGTATCAAGCTCTTAAAAAATCACCCGTTACTTTTGAGAAGCAAGAAAAGCAACCCTGCCAAATCAGCTGATCAG
>NW_023470150.1:0-5047 GCF_013731165.1 Rhagoletis pomonella | reverse complement strand
AAGTATTATGGAATGTCTTCTGACTCTTTTGTGGCTTCCTCTGGGGTGCCGCAAGGAAGTGTCTTGGGTCCTCTACTATTCGTCCTTTTTATTAATGACATTAGTGGCTGTTTCTCATTCGCAAATTTTTTACTCTATGCAAATGATCTTAAGGTATACACTATAATTAAAGATTCATTTGACGAGGTTAGGCTTCAATGCGATATTGACGCTCTCCATCGTTGGTGTCTGAAATCTCGTTTATTTTTAAACATAAATAAATGCTTTAAGATGACGTTTTCGAAGATTTTGAATGTTCGCAATACGTCATATTGCATATCGAATCATATTCTCAATAATGTCGGCGAAATTAAAGATCTAGGGGTTATATTTGACCCGAAGCTTTCATTTAACAACCATGTTAACTATGTAATTGCGAAAGCATACTCAGTACTTGGTTTTGTACGTCGTAATAGCACTAATTTCTCCGACCCATATACTTTCAAAGCGTTATTTATAAGTTTAGTGCGTTCTCATCTCGAATATGCCGTATTCGTTTGGAGACCGCATAGCCAACTTTTTATAAAAAGACTGGAACGTATACAAAAAGTTTTTCTTAAGTAGGCTCTTCGGTCACTGAAATTTGAAAGTCCTGTTCCTTCGTACGCTTCGCGTCTCAAGCTGATAAACTTACAATCTTTAGAATGCCGTAGATCTATCCTTTCTTTAACCTTTTCATTTAATGTTATTCAAGGTGTCGTCGATTGTCCCTATCTCTTGGAACAGATAAGCTTCAATGTACCCAGGCGCAATCTTCGAGTCTCTTATCCATTTTACTTGGCAAAAGTCAAGACAAGATTTGCCGGTAATGCTCCCTTGGCGAGATCTATGCGAGAACCTAATATATTATCGGAAAGAATCATAATTGATTTCTCTATGACAAAACAAGCTTTTTTAAATCTCCTTCACAATACTTTGTAATGTTAATATTGTACTAGCATTAGCAAAACCATTTATCTACTAGTCTGTAAGAAATATTGTTTCATAGACTAAATAAATAAATAAATAAATTCATAACAAAATATGTAGATGACATCTTCGCAATAGTCAAATGCAATGACGCTAATATTATCCTCCAACATCTGAACCAATACCATAACAAACTTCAATTCACTATGGAAATGGAAGCAAACTCAAGCATCCCTTTTCTAGGCGCGCGTGTAGGGACCAACCCTAACACTTGTCGCAGTAGTTAAGTGGCAACATCAAAAGCCGCAGTAAACGAACAGAGCTGTTTGACATTCGTTTGTACTAACTGAAACCAACTTCATTCATTCAACGTATTTTCTAGCGACACTAAAAAAGTCAGAATTTTCCGTGTGTAAAAGAAACTTGTATTTTTTTAATTTCTAAGTTAATAAAGACATATAGAAATAGTATTTCTATAACTGATGACCCCGCTATGAACATAATATGGTGAACGAAGGCGAAGATAGATACGAAGACGCTATCACTTCTTTCCATATGGCACGGCTCTCCATCAAGCCGCCACCGTTCTGGAAGCCTGATCCACGTTTGTGGTTCGCACAGGTGGAGGCGCAGTTTGTGCGAGCAGGGATTACGGCCGATGAAACGAAGTACTACACAATTGTAGCTGAAATTGATTCAGCAGTTCTCATTCACGCTACCGACATAATTTCATCACCACTTGTTAGTGGCATGTACGAAGCATTAAAGCAAAGACTGAATGCTGAATCTGGCGAGTCGAACGAAAAAAGGCTCAAATGCTTATTTGAAGGCTGCGAATTGGGCGAGAAGAAACCTACTACTTTGCTTCGTGACATGAAAGACGTAGCAAGTCAGCGAGTCGATAAAGACGTTTTGAAATCGTTGTGGCTGCGACGTTTGCCTGTACAAGTGCAGTAGATTTTATCAACACTCGAGGGGATATCGAAGTTTTGGCTATGAAAGCCGACAATATCATGGAGATTTCAACAACAAATGGTAACATAGAGGTCGTCAGTGTACCCAGTCAGTGTCACCTGCTATTGCGGATTTGGTAAGCAGGCTCGATCGCCTCGAACGTAGCAGCAATAACGGCAAGGTCAGGGATGAACGGAACCGCAGCAATGCAGTTTCGGGTACAACGTCATCTACCAGTTCGCGCAGGACGAACACTCAACCAGCACACGACACTTGTTGGTATCACCGCACTTTTGGTGAAAATGCAAGACGATGCCGGCAGCCATATGCTTTCGGTCAGAAACGTTCGGAAAACTAATCAGTCCTCCGTTCAAAGCGGCTCCTGCGGAGGCTGATAATAACTACAGCCGCCTTAATGTCCGATATAGGACATCTTCACTACAATTTCTTGTAGCCACGGGTGCGGAGATATCAGTAGTACTCAAAAGTTGTAACGACAAGCGATCGAGCGCGCCTATGAATCTGGTAGCTGCAAACAACACGCAAATTAGTACCTATGGTACTAAGCGCATGATGTTGGACCTGGGTTTGCGGAACCAATTTTCGTGGTTGTTTGTAATTGCTGACGTTTCGTTAAAATTACTAAAAGCCGAATAGTGAAAGGAAAGCTCTATTGAAAGCTTAACTTATTATATTTCAATATTTCGCAAAAATAAGCTGATACGATTTTAGTGAAAATGGATTTAGGTTACGTAGGTGATAACGAACAAAGTTGCATTTTCAATTTTCGTCGTACGTTTTAGTGAACTTTTAACTAATTCAGGAACAATGTGTGTTAAAGGAACTTGTATTGTATATTTCGCAAAAATAAGCTGATACGATTTTAGTGAAAATGGATTTAGGTTACGTAGGTGATAACGAACAAAGTTGCATTTTCAATTTTCGTCGTACGTTTTAGTGAACTTTTAACTAATTCAGGAACGGTGTGTGTAAAAGCAACTTGTATTTGTTTAATTTCTAAGTCAATAAAGACATACAGAAATAGTATTTCTATACGCGTATACATAGAAGCGAATATCGCCTTCTTCTGGACTGGTATTGCAAGCCTACATCTTCTGGTCGCCTGATAAATTTCTTCTCTTCGCAACTAACTAAATACAAATTAAACACCGCGAAAAACCTCATAAACAAAATATTAACATTAAGCACAAACAATTCCATGAAGCGAATATTGAGAAAATAAAGAAGATCCTAAAAGGCAACAACTACCCTGAACATTTAACTCACAACTTAATAAAACAAAAAGTAATGCAAACAAACAATCATCATAATAGAACTTCAAGAACAGAAGCAATAAACTCAACAAAAAGTAACCACAATGTCACATACATCTCGAAGCTGACCGAAAACTTCGGCTGTGACTTTGCAAAACAACAAAACATAACACTTGCATACAAATCGAATTGCACATTATCCACTGTTTTTACAAAAAATAAAATGCTCAATATATGGAAAACAACAAAGTAACGTAATTTATGAAATTAAATGTAAGGGTAAGGAGAACGAGGAATGCGGAAAGGTGTACATTAGAACTACTACGCGAGCCCTAGGCACGCGCTTAAACGAACATGAAACATATAAAAAAAAAATAGTACAGCGCTTTCACAACCCATACGAACTACTGGGCACTCAGCAGATTTAACAAACACAAAAATAAACGACAAAGAAACGCGAGAAAAAGACCAGATACACGCTATAAAGTTTAAGGATTTTGCATACTTAGTAAATTTTTTATGTAAAATACTACCAGATAGTTGCTTCTCCATACTCAAATGCAATCTAGTTAAAATATATTAAGGAACCATCATAAAATTAGTACTATTTTGGGATTTTTAACTTTTTGATATTTTCCTCCTCAACTTTGACTATCTCTGGTGAAAAAAAATGTACTGAGCTATAACTTTACATTACATAAAAAAATTGCTAATTTAATAAGGATTTCAGAAAGGTGCCACTCTTACTGTTTCGAATAGAAAAAAAAAAGTTATAGCCGCTTTTGTAGGCAAAGGACTGAGACACGCTAGAATGTATTTAATAGATTTAAATTTAAGTTGCTCTTGTTACCGACCAATGACATGCTAAATAGTACAAAGGTACATTATTACATGCTCCTGACATTATTTTATGTTACTTACCGGAATTAGTGAAAGTGGATTTTATGAAATTGGACCCTGCGAACATTGTGTTATTAATACTATGACAAAGAACACGCAGTATGAATATGCGGATATTCACCTAATTTACGGTGAAGCTTGCTGTAATGCCAGAGCTGCTCAAAGACTCTATGCAGAGCGATACCCCAATCGTCGGCATCCGGGTCGTCAAGTATTCGCCCGGACCCATAGAGAAATATATGAAGGTAAGTGATTTTTACACCTTTCTTGTTTGCTTGCTTGTTAACCATCATTTTTCACTTTTTTAAGGTCGCATACCTGGAAGGCGTGGCGGCGAAACAGGACGTCCTGCAACGGTAGATGTTGAAGTTGTGTTAGTGGAAGTGGAACTAGGTCCATCGACTTCAGTGAGAATTATGGTAAGACGGACGGGAATACCAAAAACTACAGTTCACAAAGCTTTAAAAGACCATCGATTTCATCCCTACCACATTCAGCGTGTTCAGGCTCTACAAGAGAGTACCTGTCGCGGGTTAGATTTTGCCGTGAAATGTTGCGAATGCATGAATCAGACCCCAACTTTTTTAATAAAATAATTTGGAGCGATGAATCATCATGCAAACGTGATGGTTACTTTAATTTACATAACCTTCACAGTTGGCAGATAGACAGACCTCACGAAATGAATTTTAATTGTCAGATATTGGGACCTGTGGAACTGCCGCCAACGCTCAAGTCTCACAGTTATTTAGAGTTCCTTCAGGAACGGCTTCCAGCTCTTTTAGAAGATGTACCCTTAAACCTGCGGCGAAGACTATGGCTTCAAAATGACGGGTGCCCTGCTCACTACGGGCGTGAAGTAAGAGTTCATTTAGACGAAACTTATCCTCGCCGATGGATTGGACGATACGGGTCAATCACCTGGCCTGCTCGATCGCCTGACCTGAATCCATTAGATTTTTTCTACTGGG
>NW_023470149.1:0-5047 GCF_013731165.1 Rhagoletis pomonella | reverse complement strand
GGTAGAGTCCTGGAAATTGGTATAAAGATTTTGGGGCTGCTAGAAAAGGGGGCGTGGCGCTTTTCAAACATTTTGAAACTTTTGCCTATCAGTAAATATATACACCCAGAATACAGTGTTTTTTTTTCATAATAGTTTCATTGTTAATTTTTTACAGCAATATAGTTCATTTTGCATCAAATGGCACCAAATTTTTGTGTATGCAGTTTTGTATCTCACTCAATTTCAATATCATAAAGTGCAAGTTTTAAATGGCTCTAAGTTACCGTTTATTTTTGAGAATGCGTGATAGTTTTTTTTTATGGGAAAAAATTCCGAAAAGTGTCAGTATGTAAAAGACTTATTCTGGTGGCTTAGCTCCTCCTAAACGACCGAAACGAGTTTAAACGAGTTTTTAGTGGCGCTGGAGCCGAGTTATTGCTAAAAACCGTCGATTCGGAGGCACCAGGGATCAAAGTCAAATTACTCCCGTTAAATCAACCATCAGAACCATTGCTGTCCTTTCTTTACGGTGACTGAACATAATGTGGGGCAATGTACTCACCAGTTTGGAACCTGTACTACTACTATATAGATTCAAGGACGATTCACTATCGATCCGCAAGGACTTCTTCGCGGTATAACGCTTTCGTCAGGTTATTTATGATGGCAATGGAGGATACGCCTGTCGACCACAAAACCAAACGTGAACGTGAATTGCTGGCGAAAACGTTGGACCAATGTTTCAATAAGAAAATAAATTTTGGGCGGGACGAAGTTCGCCGGGTCTACTAGTTATACATATAAATACATATTTTAGCCCACAGCAATTCGCCAACAAGAAAACAGCTGGCAAGAAGAGCTGGCTGGAATTTACGCAAATCCCGAAATCGAATTTGATGGTTTGGAAGTTGAAGTAGTAAAATGAGACTAATTAAACTTGTAAGAAATAAGTAATTATTCGTTTAGTCAGTGAACTGTGTCAGGATAAGAATTAAGGATTTGTTTTCTTACGTTTACAATTTTATACTTTTTACAGGTCTATTCTGCGCTGGTAACATAAATTTTATAACCGGTAATTAAAGTGTCTGTCAACTTTTAAACCTTTTTCACATTCTGTGCTCTCTTGTAACCGGTAAATTTGGTTACCATCTCATAAGCTGGTAACAAAATATTGACCGGCTGAAAATATCTTCGGAAACGTGCAGAATAGATTTGTTAATGTAAACAAAGTTTCTATCAGCTGTTCGTCTAACTCGCAAGTTTCAGCAAATTTTCTGTTCGCGTACTATTTTGGATATTTTTCTCTTGTGAGAGAACAGATGATATTTCACCGGAATTTCGCTGTTGGACATTTTTTACTGGAGATTTTAAACGAACGTACCTATTGACTATCCAGCATTTAACAGAATTGTTACGAACGGCTTTAACTGACTTAAAACCAGATTTTGAAATCTCGCCAAAGGGATCTTTAGAATAATAATAATAATAATTTTATTTAAAAAGAAATTTTTTTTCTTGTTCTCCTTTTGTGGCTCTTTGTAGCATTTAGAACTTAGATGTGGCTCTTTTCGGCCTCGGCCTTGCCCACCCCTGCTATATACATTTTCATGCAAGCCAGGATTAAACAGTATTAAAAATATACTGCAGAAACACAACAGCTGAGCTAAGAAGCAATGACATGCTATAACAGTATGTTTGAGATGGAATGATATGGCATAGCAATGGATGAAATTTTTGAAAATGACATTTTAATAGATTCGCTGGGAAGAAGTTAAGAAAATTTTTAAATTTATATTTTGTTACCTACTTCACCGATATGTAGCTACGCCCATGGCCACTTTGTATGAAATATGACAAAATATGAACAAATTTCTACCAAATTAACGACACTTTTTACTCAATATCTCAGAAACTAAAGAATTAGTTTAAGATGAGTGCATCACCAACTAAATTTTTACTAAATTATCGAAAAAGTTGTAGTCAATATCTCGGAAATTAAAGAAGATATCTAAAAACTAATAACACCAATCGAAAGAACTATTTTCAAAATATATAACTGCATTTATAACTAAAAATCGTCGAAATCGCGCTTACGACAATCTTTTACCCAGGCGACGATATGTATATCGTCGTTTAAAGTACAAAACCGCGTATCGTCATTCTGCAAAACCGCGTAACTGACATTGGCTACCAAAAATTGGATTTGCTCACATAAGCTCTTGGCTCTATCCTTATCCATTCGTCCCAAAATATACCAGCCAGAAATGCGATTGCTTTATAAAAAAGAGAATCATTTTGAAATATGAGTGTTTTTACTCTTTAGAAAATAATTTATTCAACCTCACATACGAGGTTTTGCATTGTCTTGATATGCGGTTTTGCATTTTGTTGATACGCGGTTTTTACTTTAAACGACGATATGTTGGAATATGCACAAATATATGAATTATGGTGCCCTCCAGTACTGCTGGAGTCAATCGCTACTATTGAACCGCTACTGCACCGACTCCAAGGTAAGTAGCTTCGATATTAAACCGTGGTAGTACGCATGGTAGCGCATAGTCGAACCAGTCGTAAGCAGAATAGCGAAAAACTACGACAGAGGGCGCCCATAAATCACGAAAGTGACTACTTTAGTAACTCCCGGTAGTGCAGAGAGAGCCGATGGTGACTACCGTCTAGAACATTGCCTTGTAAAAGTAATCGATGAAACACACTGCAAGTAGTCGGTCGGTAATTGACGGTGTTTATCACGTAGCTACCGATTCATCAGTCCTGTAGTCGCTCCCCCGTACTGCAGGGTAAAGTATATTCCAAGCGTACACTTTTCAGTATAATGGTGTATCTGCATGTTATTTTATTATAATGATTGCTTTTATTTATTATACCTAATAAATGGAACTTAGTGGGGCAAATATTGACTAATGAGAAAAGTGGGCGTCTGGTGAAGACTGAGAGTAAAGAAAAGCAGAAAAACAATACATAAATATACATTTTTTATTTCTTTTAAATGTTTCGATTCGCCATTTGTAGTGTCGCTACTTGGTTGGGCATCATGTGTTTTATTTAACTGCAACTACAAACCGGGCAATACTTAGTAAATTTTTATGTAAAATACTTCCAGATAGTTGCCTCTCCATACTCAAATGTAATGTAGTTAAAATATATTAAGGAACCATCATAAAATTAGGACTATTTCTGGATTTTTAACTTTTTGATATTTTCTTCCCCAACTTTGACTATCTCGGATGAGAAAAAAATGTACTGAGCTATAACTTTACATTACATAAAAAAATCGCTCATTTAATAAAGATTTCAGAAAGGTGCCACACTTACTGTTTTGAATAGAAAAAAAAAAGTTATAGCCGCTTTCGTGGGTAAATTACTGAGACACGCTAGAATGTATTTATTAGATTTAAATTGAATTTGCTCTTGTTACCGTCAAATGACATGCTAAATAGTACAAAGGTACATTATTACCTGCTCCTGACATTATTTTGTGTTACTTACCGGAATTAGTGAAAGTGGATTTTGCGAAATTGGACCCTTCGAACATTGTGTTATTAATACTATGACAGAGAACACGCAGTATACGTCGCATGAATATGCGGATATTTACCTAATTTACGGTGAAGCTTGCTGTAATGCCAGAGCTGCTCAAAGACTCTATGCAGAGCGATACCCCAATCGTCGACATCCGGGTCATGAAGTATTCGCCCGGACCCATAGAGAAATATATGAAGGTAAGTGATTTTTACACCTTTCTTGTTTGCTTGCTTGTTAACTATCATTTTTCACTTTTTTAAGGTCGCATACCTGGAAGGCGTGGCGGCGAAACAGGACGTCCGGCAACGGTAGATGTTGAAGCTGTGTTAGAGGAAGTGGAACTAGGTCCATCGACTTCAGTGGGAATGATGGAAATACGGACGGGAATACCAAAAACTACAGTTCACAAAGCTTTAAAAGACCATCGATTTCATCCCTACCACATTCAACGTATTCAGGCTCTACAGGAAAGAGATTACCTGTCGAGGGTTAGATTTTTCCGTGAAATGTTGCGAATGCATGCATCAGACCCCAACTTTTTTAATAAAATAATTTGCAGCGATGAATCATCATGCAAACGTGATGGTTATTTTAATTTACATAACCTTCACAGTTGGCAGATAGACAATCCTCAAGAAATGAGAGAAGATCGTTCGCAGTACCGGTACAAAATAAATTTATGGTGCGATATTTTTAATTGTCAGATATTGGGACCTGTGGAACTGCCGCCAACGCTCAACTCTCACAGTTATTTAGAGTTCCTTCAGGAACGGCTTCCAACTCTTTTGGAAGATGTACCCTTAAACCTGCGGCGAAGACTATGGCTGCAAAATGACGGGTGACGTGAAGTAAGGGCTCATTTAGACGAAACTTATCCTCGCCGATGGATTGGACGATACGGGCCAATCACGTGGCCCGCTCGATCGCCAGACCTGAATCCATTAGATTTTTTCTACTGGGGCTGTCTTAAGGACAAAATTTATTCAAAAACAATTCAAAACGAAGAGCATTTGCGGGAACAAATAAATGGAGCTGCTGCTGAGATAGCCCAATTGAGTTTAAGATCTCTAAAAGCGTCTTTTCTTAAAAGGTGCCGAGCTTGTATTAGAGTAGAAGGTCGCCAATTTGAGCATATTTTATCAATAAATGAATAAATTTTTCTTCAAACATCTCATGTATATCTTATTTCACGTGAACCCATCCTTCACTCAAAATATTGATAGATATAGCCTTTATTATAAACTCTAGTCCGAATTCCGGTAAGTAACATAAAATAATGTCAGAAGCAAGTAATTATGTACCTTTGTACTATTTAGCATGTCATTTGACGGTAACAAGAGCAAATTCAATTTAAATCTATTAAATACATTCTAGCGTGTCTCAGTCCTTTACCCACAAAAGCGGCTATAACTTTTTTTTCTATTCAAAACAGTAAGTGTGGCACCTTTCTGAAATCTTTATTAAATGAGCGATTTTTTTATGTAATGTAAAGTTATAGCTCAGTACATTTTTTTTTCAC
>NW_023470148.1:0-5047 GCF_013731165.1 Rhagoletis pomonella | reverse complement strand
TTGGAAAAATCGAAAGGCGACAAAAGAATAACGAAAAGAGATACACCACAAATGCCATGCAAATTTTTGAATGCAGCTATGAATGAATAAAAAATGCAAATGATCAAGTGCAAAGTGAGAATTCAAAGTGCACTGCATTAAGTTTGAGCGAAAGCGATGCTGTTGGTGTGGGTTGTGTTTGTTGTCTGGTATTGAGCTTTAAATTGAGTGCAAATTGCTTCCATGCTCGTTGAAGAAAACAAAAAAAAGTGTGAGAATGAACATCGGTTGCAGAAATTATGATCTAAGCGTGCCATGAGTTACCGTTACCGAAGTTACAACTTACCGAAAATACCGAAAATAATTTTTATTGTTAGATCATTGCAAAATCGTTTTTTTTTTGTATTTAAATATTTTCGATCAAGAATTATCGTTAAATTTTGATTTTTATTTTTCCGCCAAATTTTGTAGATATTTTGTGTTTTTTTTTTATCACTCTTAACCGTTATCATGGAGACTGCGTTTTTATGGCCGATTTAAATCTTTTATAATATGATCGAGTCATAAAATTTCAAAAATAACGGTTAAATTTTATCAGAAAAAAGGAATCCAATTTTAGCGATTACATTATAATTTTTATTATAATGATCATAACCGTTAAGGCCCCTGCGTTAACTATATGAACCGCAAATCGTTGAGATTTACTGGAAAGGGTCTGCCGGAAAGGGTAAGGCCAGAATACTGAAGCGTTCTTTAGCGGAAAATTTCTGAAAAAAAAAAACAAAAAAGTTATAAACAATTCTCTTGTAGCTATTGATGTTTGTTGATTCTTTCGACTTGGAGTGAAGATGGTGTATGTATTTTGCAAGGGCTAACGGAAATTCGTTTCAAATTACATGATTTTTTTATTTTTTTTTTTTAAGAAATAAAAGTAATCCTTACATAAGCCCGGCACTTTTTCAGCCATTCAAAAAAGACAAATTTAAGTTTTAAGAGTTCTGAATAAAACACGAAAAATCTCAAGTTTACAAAAATTCCAAAGAGAAATGGCTAGGTTCAAAGAACACCTCGATAAAGTTTCAAGTAAAGTAATGAATCATTTCGTATAATTTTTCCAGAGCTTTCGGTGTTTGTGGTACTTTTTTCGGGAGCCTATTTACGGGGTTTTATTCCATATGGGCGAGATTCCAGTGAAAAGTCTACCGCGAAAAAATAAATAAAATAAAAGTCCTATATCTAACTTTTTTCTAGGCCGATTCGGCTGTTTTTTATAATATATATTGATAATGTTAGCAGAAATATTTTTGCTTAAAATGGTCTCGTTAGGTGGCGCCAGGGTCGAGATATTTTGGAAAACTCTATTTAAGACCAATATTAACAAATATTTCAATGGAAATTTTAGTAACGTAACGCCTGGTAACGTCACGTCAGATAAATCAGCTGATTAAATGCAGAAATCTTTCTTAAAAAAAATAACTTTTCAAAGCGTGAGCATATTTCGATAGGTTTTGCGAACTCTGCTTTAAAAAGGCCAGCAACTGTTATTTGTAAAAACTGTTACTTGTCTATAATCATATTATTTTGACAAAAGGTACACAAGAAAATATGCTATTTGTCTTTTATTTTTACCACGCCGAATTTATGGTTGGAACTCAGCTAGATTTAATCTTCACATTAGGGGTCTTCACACTGAGCTTGGTACTCAATGAAAAACACGTTCACAGTTGATAAAATTACTGAGTACCAACTAGCAGTTTACCAAAACTATCGAAGTGGGTGTGAAGACTCCTATTTTTTTTACCAATTTTGGGAATATGGTAGAAATGTAGCGACAGCGGTCCTCCGAAGCCAGTAAAATTTTGAAAGTGGTCTACGAGAAAAAAGGAATAGGAATCTCTGATCTACATATTGTGGGGATAGAATTTATTCAAGAATACTCAATCGAGCAGACAATCATCTGATTACGCCTCCCTATTGCATTTGATTTTGTTTGGTAAGGTGCGTATAGACTGAATGAAAGTGATTTTATAATAGTCGCACGAAGATAAGTTGCAGATGAATGTGAAATTTGTGTTTTAGAAAAAAAATTTAATGATTTTTTACACACAGCGCCAGGGTTGCCACTTTGGTAAATTGTTACCAAAATTGGTAGAAAAAATTTGGGTTGGTAAAAAGGTAAATTTTTTCTCATTTTGGTAGACTTTTGATGAACTTTCCGTTCCCGATTTATTTTTCGTAGTTATCTTTAAATATATTATAAACTTCTTTGCATACTTTTTATATAATTACATACGTATAAATGTATATCGATATAAGGCGAACATATCGCGCTACATTCAAAACTAATTTTACTGGAATCCCGAGGAGCTTTAGATTGCCTAAATATTTTAAATGATTATTTAAATATAAAAAAAATTACAGGTATGTAATTATGCACTATGATTGTTCACAAAAAAAACTAAAGCAACGCCATTTTTTATCTATAAAAAAAAAATAAAAAAAATCAAAGGGAATTTTAAGCAGCACATTGTTGGCTATACTTAAATAATATTTGCTTTAAAACTCCGTACTTTAAATTGTTCTAAAAATTCAGAGTAAAAAATTCGAAATTTAGACGAAAATTTTTGGAATTTTTCTATATGTTGTTAGTTAAAGCAATAAAAAATTTTAACTCGAAAAATATTGCGAATATTAAAAAAAATCACGTTTTTAGTCACTGTATTTGTCTATAATAACTGGAGTTGAAGTTTTCAAATAATGAAGTTTCATTGTTGCCTTTAGTTTCATCACTTCCGCTTTTGGTTGAAGGAAACTGAGAATATGCCAACAATTTGACTCAAATACCCTATAACTAGTTAAATAAAAAGCTCTTAAAAACAGCTTAAATTCTTATTGAAATAACTAAAAAAAAAATAAAAAAACAACTATAGTTTTAATTAAAATAAATAAAAAAATAAGAAAACTATAGTTTTTATTAAAATGATTATAAAAAAGTTATTGGTAGATATTTCCCACATTTGGTAGATTTTTTTCCAGTGGATGGTAAATATTTTTTTTCCTCAATGGCAACCCTGCACAGCGCCATCTGTGTCACTAATTCGTTAGCCATGAGTTTTAATGCTTTAAAATTGACTTAATTTTTGATTTTGTGTAACAATAATGTATTTACATAGAAACAGGAAATACTTCATCATTCTTTGTATGTACTTCAAATATTGCGCTAAATGTCAATTAGTTTTAATTTATTTGCAGTTTTGTCGTAATTAAATTAGTTTCCTTCGCTGCACTCGTACACCACCAAAATTCGCATTAAGCTAACAAGTTAACACTAATTCGCTCTATGCCCTTAGGTTCTACAAATTACGAACTAATTAAATAGAATTGCATTTGGTTTTTCATGGACTATGTTTGTAGCTGATGTTGATGACGCCGCTTGGTGGCAATTATTGTCGTACCAGCAGGCAGGGAGAATAATGTGCGACGAAATTTTCAACTAGGAAGGCGAAAAGAAAAAAAATTTAATATCTTGTTAAAAAAATTAGACAGCTTAGGTAATATTTAGGCTTTTTCTATCAAAGATTTCCGTCATTGGGGTAAGTCTCTGCTAATAAATGCCAAACTATCAAAAGGATGTGCTCTATGGCGTTTCACTAAAACCAAATCTGGTAATTTTTCTAAACTGTAAATCGGAGTTAGACTCGTTATGACCCAAAACCATTGCACGATTTTTTTTTCAGTTTCTTTAAAGGTCGCTACTTTATTTTATTGTATTTTTTCACATAATAAAGGCTTTTTTATAAAAACGAAAATTAAATCTGTTATATTTCTATATTCGTTGATATTGTTACTCGGTAATTTACATGTAAAGGGTACCAAGTAACCAAACAAATTTTATTTTAGTAAAAATCGTTATTTTAAAGGTTGTTTTTCTACCGCCTACGGTCTGAAGTCTAATCGTATACAATATTTCTCGATATTTTTTGCATAAATATTAGCAGCACATATACATATATGTAGCGACACTTTTTATCTGTTAATATTTATCGATATCTATTTTTTATCGAATTGTTATCGAAACATCAGGGCAAGTTACAAAAGTTTTCTTTATATTTATATTTTTGTTGTCGGTATATTTGACGATTAATCGAAACTTATGAGAAATTTATCGATATTTTTGTCGAAACTGCTACCGATATTTTTTGCATAAATGTTATCGAAATATTAGCGGCACATATACATATATGTAGCGACACTTTTTATCTGTTAATATTTATCGATATCTATTTTTTATCGAATTGTTATCGAAACATCAGGGCAGGTTACAAAAGTTTTCTTTATATTTATATTTTTGTTGTCGGTATATTTGACGATTAATCAAAACTTATGAGAAATTTATCGATATTTTTGTCGAAACTGCTACCGATAAATTTGTTTGTTTCATTTTCAAATTGTAGTTAGTAAAAGTATTCGCTTATCAATATCCTTATCAGTGGCTTTTAAAGTAAAAATATGGAATCTGCAGCTTTCATATAAAAAAAACACCAAACAATTCGATAAACGATAACACATATCGTCTACAAATTGACGGAAAAAGGGAACAATGTCCTAATAGCTTTTACCATTAACTGACCAAATTTTTCAAAGTAGAGTTCGTCCAAATTTAAAAGCTTAAATTTCCTTTTGTAAAGCGACAATGAGTTCTTGTTCATTATGCTACTTAATAATTCAATTCTTAGTACACTCTGTTTGCATACACGATCAAAAATTCACTTCAATCAGAGCCTACTATCACAGACGACGACGTTCTTTTTGTATCGCTTTGTTTGCTGCCTAATTAAATTTCGTCTCCTTAGCAGGCGTGTAGGCATACACACACATACCTTTTACATAGACTTTTTTAATATCTTTGCTTGCTATGTATACAATGTCTGATTTTCATTTTTAATAAGATAAAATTTATTACAGCTGGATGTCTACTGCATATATTCACTGGCGGTAATTTTTACGTGTGTCAAGTTAGCACTACACTTTTCGAAATTGGAAAAGTTAACTACGGCATTAATTGTAG
>NW_023470147.1:0-5047 GCF_013731165.1 Rhagoletis pomonella | reverse complement strand
CTTGTTGCGAGTTCGCACCAGCAATCATCGAATTTACGTCCCAAACATTTTGGTCCTCACGAACCGTCGATTCGCAACAATGGAGAAAGACTCTTAACTAAGGCCACCCTCTTTTCCAGTAGCAAACAGAAAACGCAAGTTTGAAGCGAAATCACCAACAAGAGTGAAGCGATTCTCACAGACGGACAAGGAGAAAAGCGAGATCATCATAAAACCTTCAGTTCGCCGCGGATTTTTAACAGGTGCGTGTCAAACAAAAATTGTTGAGCGAAGTGTAAAAAAAAAAAAAAAATTTTGTGAGAAAAAAATAGTAATATAAATTAAATTAAGTAATAAAAAATAATATAAATAGGAAACCAAATAAATATTGTGAAGGTGCAAATTAATAGTGCAAATTATAGAAAAGCAAGTTTAGAAAATATATGTATGTATATAGAAGCAAAGTGGCTAGTTAAAAACGAAAATAGCATTTCAAAATAACAAAAAAAAAGTGCAAAATTGGTGATACAGGGCGAAGAAAAATAAAGTACAGTCCCCCAAAACCAAAAAATTGGTGAAATATTCAGCAATAAAACCTAAAAATTCAATTACGGTGTCCATTTATGCATATATACATACATATAAAAGTGCGCGAATCGATATATATACCTATATGTGCATAGGTCTATATTTATGTACATGTGTAGATCCCAGGAATTCCGGATACCGTTGGAGCTATTTAATTGACTTCCGTAAGTCTGATTCCCTTTCTTTACACGTACATATGTATATATTTGTTCGCATATGCATTTATGTACATGTACAAAAATTTCAAGGTTAAAAAAGTCACATCATTTTCAACGTGGAAATGCTTTAAAATTTCGTTAGCTTTTCTCAAAGTAATTTTCATTTTCTTTGTGCGCAAATATTAATAAAAAGCTTTTAGGATACATGTGTATTTACATCCATATATTAATAACTAGTGTGATTTGATTCGATTACGTTATTTCGTTTAATTTTATTTAACAAACGTACATATACATATACATATATATATGATTTATTCGCCATCTTCAAAATTTAATAACTTTTGTTAACTTACTTTTTGTGCTAACCATTTTTCTTGGGGGTGTTTGGTGCATATGTACATTCTTTGCGCGCATCTGTACACATTGTTATATATACATATGTATATACATACATATATGTATAAACGTATAAGAGTTGCAGTGATTTGAGTTCTCTTGTTCTCCTGTATCCTCTTTTCGCGGTTGATTACACATACGTACATACATATCGACATCAGCGCCTGAATACCTACGTACATATGTACATACATACATATTCGGCCAGTTTTTTCTCATTTTCACACTTCTTCGTGGACTTCGTTCTGAAGACATGTAAATACATATACGATTATATGTACATACGTACGTACTTTGATATATATCAGCGAACTATTAATCAAAATCAATATTAGCGAGCTTTTCTTTTGGCTGGAAAGAGTAGCTTTGATATACGCACGTACCTACATATAGAAAATTGTTATTTTGTGCTTAGATACTTTCCAACCTACTTGTACATATATATATAAATACGATCACAAGGCGCAGATGCACTGTGAGACCCAGCAGTAAATTCGTAAAGTTCGATCTACATTTACATTTTTTAACCTTTTTGAGTGTTTTCCTTCGTGGGCGGCGCGTTTCATCCCTTGTGTGTTATCAATAATCTTTATTAAAAAAAAAAAAAATCAAAGAAAATGTCGGTTAACTGGTTTGTTCGGTGCTCTGACGAAATTATCGAATTCAATGCCAATTTTGATGAGGCATTAATGGGCGCCCAGCCGAATAGTTCGTTAACCATATTGAAAGGTGAGCTGGTTGAACTGTGGGAAAAAACTAAAAAGGCATATGAAAAATGTCTACAATCTTTGAAAGAAGATGCAGACATAGAAGGTGTTAGGTCCAAGTACGCTACCACATTTCGAGATTACCTTAGTTGTTCGTCCCGTATAGACGAAAATATAGAAAAGTTTAACCGTAATAAGGAAGATGTTTCTCGAACCATTGCTCAAGCAGCTGGTTTTTCTGATAGCTTACATTTACCACCATGCGATACCAATATTTTCGATGGTGATTATGCCTCGTGGCCATCGTTTCGAGATCTTTTTACCGCGATATACATTAATAACAGTCGTTTGAGCGGCGTACAAAAGCTTTACCACTTGCTTCAGAAAACAAGCGGTGAAGCTCGGGAAATTGTTAGCAATTCCCAACTTACAAATCAAGGATTCGAAACGGCTTGGTCTAACTTAAAAGCGACTTATGAAAACAAACGGGTTTTAGTGAATAGCCAGTTAAAGAAGTTGTTTTCACTTCCGGTCATTCGGACCGAAAGTGCGTCAGCGTTGAAGGATCTTCAACGAAGCATTAACGCATGCCTCTCAGCGCTGGAAATCTACAACATAGACGTCACCAACTGGGATCCAGTTCTCATATTCTTGTGCTCAAACCGGCTTCCAGAGACAACCCTCAGCATGTGGGAAAACACGTTGCTGGATAAATCAGCGTTACCAGAATGGAAGCAAATGAATGCCTTCCTTATACAACGTTTTAGGACATTGGAGTCGATTGTGGATGTGAAATATTCAACTTCGTTGACATCAACCCACCAACAACAACGATCATTTACGCATCCACATAACCCGTTGGGACAAAAGAAGCTGTCGCTTGCCACCAACGTCATTTCATCATACTGTGTCATGTGCCCAAAACAACAACACGTCCTACGTTTATGTAAAAAGTTTTTATCCCTCTCCGTCAGTGATAGGTTCGCGTTGATCAAAAAACACAACTGCTGTATGAATTGCCTTTCTAAGGGCCATTCTGTCAAAGAATGTAAGAGTAAATTTTCGTGCACAACGTGCAAGAGCAGGCATCACTCTCTACTTCATAGAGTGGCTCCCAACACTCAACACAAAGATGCCTCAAACCATGGAACTGCCTCACAGGCATTCCATGTAAACATACAGTCCACTTCTCGTGGTAGAAGTTCGTCACCAAATCCAGAAAATTCGGCTTCGTCGAGTTTGTCATCAGCTTTACTTGGCACCGCCATGGTGCATATTTGCCATTTAGGCTCGACGTACTTCGCTCGCGCCTTGATTGACTCGGCTTCAGAGGCGTCGTTTATATCAGAACGACTTCGAAAACTTTTGAAGCTTCCATGTTCGAAAGCAAATGCAGTCATCTCAGGGCTTAATCAAACAGTTTGCAATACTTCGTTGAAAATTTGTTCATTTATCTTGGGCTCTCCACGAGACCCAAATCTTTTCATTGAGGCGAACGCATTTGTATTACCACACATTACGGGTAACTTACCTTCAACGTCTATAGACAGTTCAATATTAGATGAACTGCCTAAAGTACCTTTCGCAGATTCTAAATTTTTACAGAGCGGCCCAATCGATGTTTTGATCGGGGGAGATTTATACCCCAAAGTTATGTTGGAAGGGGTTAAACGTAGTGTATGCAATAATTTTCTGTCCCAAGAGACCGTGTTCGGGTGGATAGTCACTGGGGCATCATCCACTGCACACGTCTCTTGTTTTGCTACCAAAATCTCGTTGGGGGAGGACAATCCATTAGATTGCCAGCTACGTAAATTCTGGGAGTTAGAAGAAATCCCAAAGAGGAATATTCCATCAGCAGAGGACTCGTTTTGTGAAGAACTTTTTTTGAAAACAACAACTAGGAATTCTGAAGGAAGGTACGTGGTATCTTTACCTTTTAAAAACTTATATCCAACGGACATAAAGCTCGGTTCATCTAGGCCTATTGCGTTACGCCAATATTTGCGCAACGAAGCTAGGCTAATGAAAACTCCGTCTTTAAAAGGATAATACGATAAGGTGGTCAGAGAATATTTGGACCTAGGGCACATGGAAGAAGTAAAACCTCCTTTGTATGATCACTCCCCTAATCACTTTTATCTACCCCATCATGCAGTTTTGAAGCCGGAAAGCACATCGACAAAATTAAGAGTAGTTTTCAACGCGTCTAGCAATTCCTCCAACGGAGTGAGTCTTAATGACATCTTACACATAGGTCCTGCTCTTCAAGCCGATTTGACGCATTTGCTCATACGTTGGCGCGTGTACAAGTTCGTTTTTAACAGTGATATCCAAAAAATGTATCGCCAAATATTAGTAAACCCGTCTCATAGGCCCTTTCAAAGAATTTTATTCAGAAACAGCCCAAATGCGGAGATAAGGGATTTTCAGCTTAACACTGTAACATTTGGAATTAATTGCGCGCCATATTTGGCGATTAGAACTCTACATCAACTAGCTCAAGACTCGCAGGAGTCATATCCATTGGCGGCTCAAATTTTAAAAAGTGCAATGTATGTAGATGATGTGCTAGCCGGATTTCACCAGATTTCAACAGCCTTGCAGGCACGCAACGAGCTGATTCAAATGTTGTATAGTGCGGGATTTTCACTGAGAAAGTGGTCCTCTAATACAAAAGAACTTATTGCTGATCTTCCTGATGACCATTTGTTAGGCAAAGAATTTCTTGATCTGGATGAGACTAGCACAACGAAAGCTTTAGGTATACGGTGGAACGCCAAGTTGGATCACTTCTTTTTTAATGTCCAGGATATAGTCCTGAAATCAAGCTATAACAAACGGGAGGTTTTGTTAATAATCGCAAAACTTTTTGACCCAGCTGGCTGGCTAGCACCTATCGTGGTAATAGCTAAAATACTTATGCAACAGATCTGGTTAGACGGTACTACCTGGGATCAACCCATCAGTTCACAAACACTTTCTAAATGGAAATTTTTTGTTGAAAATTACGGTTACATACAGAATATCAAAGTTCCGCGTTGGATGAATTGTTCAAATGAAACTCCGATACAAATTCATGCCTTTTGCGACGCGTCGGAAAAGGCATACGCGGGGGTGATATATTTGCGGGTAGAAAACAATAAACTAGTTACATCACACCTGCTGGTAGCCAAAACAAAAGTAGCTCCGATTAAAAAGATTTCGATACCTCGT
>NW_023470146.1:0-5048 GCF_013731165.1 Rhagoletis pomonella | reverse complement strand
AAACATAGCGCTCTCTGTAGTGGGAAAGTAGGGCGACCCTTTTTTTTTCTCCTGGTGTACCGCATACCCAACACATGCGACTGAAGTGTGCGAGGCAGGATAATCTTGTTGCACTACTTAACTCAATTAAAAATGTAGCATTGAGTAGGCCTCTGATATTGGTTTACGTGAATGAGTTGTTGAATTATAGTTTGTGTATAGCAGAGGCAATTGAATGAACATATATGTGAAGAATGCGCCTTTAGAAGGATTTTGGGTGTTTTTTTTTTAGTCAAAGTTAAAAAATATTTTTGTGCGGCAATGATTTAAACTCAGGATGAAAGACCTAGACACATATGTTTAGTAAAACCTCAAAATCTTTTTGCATTCTCAGGTCGAATTACTTTTTTATGGCAATAATAAGTTTGAAATTTTTGCCTGAATATTTTTATAATACCTACATAAATGGAAAAAGGGTTAAAGTTCATGCTGGAGCAAAATAGGTGGAATGGAATGGAACTGTGGGTGGCCGGAAGAACAAAAAACAAATTTGAAGATGAAACCAAAGACGATATCTACGAGCCAATTGAAAAGAATTATGTCAATTCATTTATTTAGCTTTCGGTGCTAGTATTGCACCCTCATCAGAATTATAAAAAATATGTGCTAATATATATATGTGTGTTTAACGCAAATTGAACTGCGGCACCATGGATTGTCCGATGGATTGGAGCGAATTATCGCTCGCTGTTCGTTAGAATAATTTAAATTTTTTAAATTTATTATGCCGGAAGATTTGCAATTATTACGTGCTACTCCCATAAGAAACAGGGTAAACATACCGCAAATTTGACCACGTTGCTGATACATATATGTGTGTATAATAAGATGGACAATCCATGGTGCCGCAGTTCAATTTGCGTTAAACACACATATATATATTAGCACAGATTTTTTATAATTCTAATGAGGGTGCAATATTAGCACCGAAAGCTAAATAAATGAATTGACATAATACTTTTCAATTGGCTCGTAGATATCGTCTTTGGTTTCATCTTCAAATTGAAAAAATCCGAGCGTTAAGCAATTCTTTTAAAAAACAAATTTTCCAAGCCCTCATGCAGCATTGACCAATGTACTTAAGGCCAAGACGCACGATTTAGGGGAAATGGATATGAAGGTGGGGTGGAAATTCCTTGATCCTCTGAAATCTTAGAAGACTGCTTTATGAATTATAGCAGTTTTTTGTGGAAAAGAGAATGTATATCGTGAGAGGTGAGAGCACCTCGCCCAACCTCTGGCATAGTTCAAAGGCACAGTCAGAAATTTTCTAGATGATATGGAGTAAATCCACCTAGTGATGGTTTTGTCCATTCTGTGCCTTCTCTTACTAGAACGAAAGTTTTATTTCCGCATCAAGTTGATTGCTTCTAGGCTCTTTGTTTTTGCTATTTTTTCCATAACATTTATTTATATTGAAAAAAAAAAACAGATCAATGATTCCGCAACTGCGCTCAACTTAAGTCATATAGTGGATAGTGGTAAGCAGAGATATAACTATTATAAGAGAAAAGAATAAAAGTCAATCAATATTCATTATATTAGGACAAATATTTTTCGAGTCATCTATAGTTATTATTCAAGGACTTATATTATAAAAGTCTTTTCATAATAATTATCAGAGAGATAAATATTTTTAAGTCTTCAAAGACCTTTATTTTAGGCCTTATATTATAAAAGTCTTTTCATAATAGTTATGAGCGCGAAAAAATTTGTTAAGTCTTAAAAGACAGGACTTGTTCAGGAGCATTTCAGAATTAGTTGGGGACCAGTTCAGGATTAGTTGGGGAGCAGTTTGGGACAAGTTGAGGCTTGGTTTGGGACCGGTTCGGGACTATATACAAAATTTTTTCGCACTCATAATTATTATCAAAAGACTTTTATAATATAAGTCCCAAAATAAAAGTCTTTGAAGACTTAAAAATAGTTATCTCGCTGATAATTATTTTGAAAACCTTCTATTATATAAGCCTTAAAATAATAGTTACCGATGACTTAAAAAAAAGCCCTGGTCAAAGCAACTTCCCCAAAAAATATTAAAAAAAAGTCTTTTCTTAACCCTGCTGAGATAACGTTATTTTTTGTACTGAAAATATAACGTACGTATAAGAGACGTGTACAAGTTTACGTCCGTAAAGGATGTCTATGAAAACAATTTTTCAAACTTTTTTTTACTTAGATCATTTATCTAGTTTATGATCTGTTATTTTTAATATTTTTTAAAGAAAATCATTGCTTATTTAATAAACAAAAATCAGGTTTGGTTTTGCGATTTTACGTGAGGGAGAATAAAATTCAAAAAGCGGACGTCTCCTTAAAATACTTTGCATGTATTATAATTTTTTAATCAAAATTTTCTATATTGGGGAAAAAATTCAGGTGGCAATTAAGGGTAACCAATATCCGAGACTGCTGAAAAGGCATGCAAACGATGCATCGATGTTTTGGAAACATTCATAATATCGTTTACAAATTCAATGTGTGCCATCGATGTTTACATTTTTCTAAAATGGAACAATCAGAAATTTTTATTTTTATTAGAGGCAGGGTAAAAAAAGTCTAATTAAATACATGAAAGTACATCAATTTTTCTGTTTGAATTACAGAGACTGCATGTTAAATTTTAATAGAACTTAATAAATTGCCAAACATCGGAAACCATGGGGAATCAAACACTTACCAATATGCGAAACTGCTGAAACGTGAGTACGTAAAACGAATTGCACAATTTCAAAACATAGCCACATAATGTGAATTTCTGCATTAGAAATTGTTCCAACATAGAAATTTTTCTTTTGGATGATCCAACCGGAATTTCAGCGAAAAGTGTAGTAGTAAACAAAAACACAACTATATTTTACTTATAAAAATTTTACGTTTTATTTATGAAAATATTAATTGTTTGTTAGTCTCTTATATGTTAATATTTTACAAAAATTCTCCTTGCATAACATAAATTTACAAATATTTAGATAACTAAATAATTTTTTAAATTTTGTTCAATTAAAATTTTGTTTAATTTAGAATTTTGCTAAAATAATTTCAATACCGTTTTCTCAGAATATTTGCCAAAAATTTTATGTAAACCAAAATCCTTCAAATAAATATTAAAAGTAAATGTGTTTAAATGTATTCGCTGATTCATTTGATTTTAAATGTTGTTAATGCTTTCCTCGGCGGCTGCTTGAAAATCTCTGCATTTTCCGGATAAATATACTTATTTATGCATAATTTTATTAATCTATAAAATTTCTTGTAAAGTATGCTTGCTTGTGACACCAGTTTTTTTTTGTCAGTAATTACCACAAAGTCTTTCTTGGTTATTTACATACTTTATTATTAATTTCTTGTCTTTTGTTTGTGAGTACTAGTTAGTTGAACGGCTGTTTCGGTTAGCTTAAAAATATTTTGTACAATTATTTTTACTTGTGTTCCACTGCATTATTTTGTATATTTTGTTTCGCTTCTGTACTATTTGTATTTTTTGAATTGTATAATCAGTTATATTACTAATAATGTTTTTAATTATCGTAGTCGGGTTTATTCATAGTTTACTGTAGCTAAATTAAGTGAATAATTTGACATTTAGTATTTGAATATTGACAATATATACTCGTATTTTATAAAATTGTGAGCTTCTTAAATGTACATAAGTGTTATGTATGCCATGTATATTTATAAATATTTGTATGTATACTTGTATATTTATATAATAAGTAGTCGTGGATTAGATTGTAGTAGTTAGCTTTTATAAGTAGCAGTGGAGTTTAAGTGATTAATATTTTTGATAGTGAATTGTTATTATTATGTGAGTATGAATACAAATTATATGCATAAGTATGTATGATTGATTCTTATGTGCGTAAATTTTGTGTGTGAAATTTGTGGACATTTTTTATATAGATACGTATGTATTTAGGTATGTCTGACGCGTATGAAGAGCTCGAAAACTATAGTAAATTATTTTAAAAATGAGAATAAAGAATTATTTATTTGTTTATTTATGTCTAATTTAGCTTTTAAGAATTATTGATGTGCGCGCGATTTAAATTAATTTTTTGACTGTGATCTTATTGCACGCGGCCACAATTCTCTGTACCAAAATTGGCATAGCAGTCTGAATTTTTTTATTATTGCAAAAAATAGTCTTAATTTAAAAACGACGTAAATTTTTTTTTCATAAATATAGGTCGCGCCAAAAAATTGTTTGTGTTTTGAAATAAATATAGTTTTTTTCCGCGGAAACTTTAAACTTGCTAAGTCATGATTGAGGATAATGTATTTTTAGTTAAAATGCAAATTAAGAAAAAAGATTTCGATTTTTTTTAAGAAAGTGCATTTATTTGTGAAAAGTTAAATTAACTATTTTTTAATAGAAAATTTTAATTTGATAAATAAATTTATGCGGTTCAATTAGAAAAAAAAATCAGTATTGCCTTGGGGTTGAGCGTCTAAAAAAATTAAGATGAATTCTAAAAAAAAAATTATTAATTAAAATCCCCAACCAAGTTCAAGTTTTCTTAAAATAAAACACTTAGTGAAAATTTTAAAATATACCAATTTTTTTATTTGTATTACTGAAAAAAATTTTCAAAACTTTAGTTAATTATTTTTTTTATAGAAAATTTTAATTTGATAAATAAATTTATGAAGTTCAGTTGCAATACAAACTTGAATATTGAATATTCTAAAAATAAAACATTTACTGAAAATTTCCACTTTCTTTTAATTGAAGCACTGAAAAATAAAATATTTTTATACATAAAGTTTAAAAAAAAAAATTTTTTTTTATGTGTTTTGAAATAAATATATTTTTTTAACCCGAAACTGTAAACTTGCTAGTCAGAAATACGAATAACTAAAGTTTAGTTAAAAAAATTAAGAAAAATGGTTTCGAAATTTGTTCAAGTGTATTTCTTATTTAAAAAGTTAAATTAATTGTTTGTTTTAAATTCGATAAACAAATCTATGCAGTTCAAGTGCGAGAAACATTTTAATATTGCTTTAGA
>NW_023470145.1:0-5048 GCF_013731165.1 Rhagoletis pomonella | reverse complement strand
GAATAGAGCTACATAGCCCTTGTAACTCCGATGCACGCGGCCTTTTGTTGTTCGTATGTTAAACGGACCTGCATAATCGAAGTTTATCCAGACACAAATAATTTTCAAGAATAAACCAGTCTGTTGGTGCGACTTGAGCAACTGCAGTTTGCTTTGACTTGGATTCGGCAAATGCTGCCGGGAATTTTAACGTTGGTTCCGGTGAATTTTTTGGGAGTGTGACAACCATTCAGGTCCGTGCCACCGCAAACAATGATTTAACAGTTGAATTGGGGCAAGTCCTCTTGAGGCGCAATAGACTGGGTTATCTGTTGATCGAACATACTTCCAGTTGCTTACAGCTGTTAGATTGTGAGCTTCACGGACCCGATTTGCAACGAAGTCTTTTAGAATTCCAGGGTGTAATGTATTCTTGGATGGAGTGGGGATGCAATAGTGAATTTGCAGAGGAATGATCGCACCTTCTACCTACTGTCGTTTTAAGCAATCACGGAAGAAAGCTTGTCTCTCAAAACCCATAATTTTGTTGTTGGAAAAGTGTACGCCGATCGGGACCCATTCATGACATTAGCTAACAGTCGGCGGGTGGATTCTTGGCATTCCTTGAACCAGCGAATTACAAAAAATTTTATTATCAGAGTCCCCTTTAAACCCTTTTATTAAAAAAAACTCTAGAAATGATAAAAGACGGGAAGCAAAAAATTTATACACTAAACCGGTACTAATAGAAAGTCATTTAAAAGGCCAGGAGTATCTCAAGATGAAAGCGAGATACTGGGTGCTTTTCATTACCCTCCCTACCTATGCTTCTGTTTGCACTAATATATACCCAAAAGCCCGAACATTCTTTAAACGACCCACATTACCAAGGAATAAAAGAAGCAATTAGCACATTCTGATGTACATATGTATTAACTTACATTATTTATTCCACTAAAATTAAATATTATCCTCTAAATCTTATACCCTAGTTTTATATATTTATACAAAGGTATACTATGAATATGAGCGAAAAAAATTAAACTTTGGAATTTTCTTTTTTAATTTCAAATAATTATGAACGTTTCCTTTCCAGTTTTAATTAACTCAAGAAATTTTTGCTTATTCTTCTATCGGAAATTCGCCTTTAATTCAACTCGCACCAAAATTTTCTCGCATGTAATTTATATATCATGACATTTCTTTTTTTGTTTTTTGTTTCTCTACATCAACCTTCTTACAAGTATTCTATTTGTTAACATGCTCTCAAAGAAAAGTAAAATTCATAATAGTATATTTCAGCGTGAGTTTCCAATTATGAAATCAACAAAACTGCTTTTCGAACTCCGCCCCGTTGGCGAAAAACAAAAAAACAAATTTATATATGTACATACGTTGTGTTCAACGAGTAAGTTGGTCGGATGTGTTTTTTGGATGCGGACTTTATTTAATTTATTAAAGGGGATTTCGCGGCGATTAAATCGTAAAAATTTGCTAAATCAACGTTAGGCAGCCACAACTGCACATCGATGTGATTTAGTGTCAATTTGGATGGAAGTTGGAGCTGAAAAATTGAAATTTTACTTTGAAGCCTAATCGCGTTGGTGTTAAAAGAAGAAAATTCTAACAAAAAAGCCAAAAGCAACTAGTAAGTCGAGCGACTCACCAAGTGAGCGCGATGGAAGAGTGCAGCAAATGCAAAACAACTATTCGTGATAAATCAGTTAGATGTGTGGGTGTATGCGGTCGTAGCTATCACATATCAACAAAATGCTCGGGTCTTGACGACTACAGTAGCAGCTGTCTCATTACGAACAAAAAGATTAAGTTTCTGTGTGATGATTGCTTGCAGTTTATACGTAATGTGGATGAAATGTTTAGAGAAGTGCAAGACCAAATGAAGAAAAATGGTAGTTACCTAAAAGAGTACAAAAATAGCTTTAAAGAGGCGATGAAAACAAATGAGCGCGAAATAAAAAGTTTGATAGAAGCTGTAGAAGCTAAGTACTCTGAGCGTGTTCAATCACTTGTGGCAGCGCAGCAATCTTTTGAGAAAAAAGTTGAAGGGGTCGAAAAAAAAAGTATCTGACTTTACAAGAGCAATAAAAGAAAACTCCGATAACGTGTGCCGTGAGCTTGACAGTAATAAAAAAGAAAATAAAAAAGTCTGTGAAGAGGTAAAAGGCATCATGAGTAAGCCCAGTGGAGTAGTAAGCGAGACGTAGGCGGATAAGCTAAAAAGGGGTGCGGGGTGTGCCCCAGTAATTCTAAAGCCAAAGAAAAGTCAACAAAGTAATATAACCAGAAATGAAGTCAAAGAATGTATTAACCCAGCCAATTTAAAAGTTAAGGTTAATGGGATGTTTAATAGACAGGATGGTGCAGTTGAAATTAAATGTGTAAATAATAGCGATAGAGATATCCTAGCTGATGAAATCAAAAATAAGTTAAGCCAAAAATATGATGTGGAAATCCCAGGCTTGCGATACCCCAAAATATTAATAAGTGGGCTATCGGCGAACTTGGAGTGTGATAAAGTCGAAAAAGCTATACGTAAGCAAAACGATGTCTTATTTGAGCACCTCAAATGTACTAAAGTTTTTAAATCGCAGAAAAATCCTAGAGTGTTTAATGCGTTTATTGAAGTGGATGGTGTAGCCTTCAAAAGCATTATAAAGGAGCAAAGAATCAATATTGAATGGGATCGATGTATGGCTTACGAAAGCGATGGAGTTCTAAGATGTTATAAGTGTTGGGGCTTTAACCACAAAGCTGCAATGTGCAAAGAACAGCTTCAGATATGTGCTAAGTGCGGGGAAAATGATCATAGCTATAGAGAATGTCAGAATAACTTTGTGAAATGCAGAAATTGTTGCATAGAGAAAGCAAGACTTAATCTAGCGGACATCGACGAAAAGCATGATGCAAGGGACAGCTGCTGTCGCGTATTACAGAGAAAGGTAAAACTGCAGGCCGCAAGAACATTATACTAGCAATCAAAGGGCAAGATACTATGCCTTTACTTGAACATATGTGGTCTGAGAACGAATTTTTCCCAATTAGAAGTTTTGTTGGAAGACAGTGTATATGACTTCGTATGCTTGTCTGAAACGCATCTTACCTCAGACATAGACGATGAGGAGCTATATCTTCCAAATTATAGTATTCATCGAAATGACAGCGATTCAAAACACACTGGAGGTGTTGTAGTCTACGTGAATAAGTCATGGGAAGTGCTAGCGACTGAAGTTGAATCTAAAGCGAGAGCCTTTTGGTGGCTTTCGATAAAATTACGCCGCAATAGCAAATATCTTGAGCTAGGGACACTGTACAGATCCCCCAATAGGGTAACTTCCCCAGAAAGTGTTTTTTGCGATTTTTTTAAGGATAAGCTAGACTCGCTCTTAGAAACCAGTGATGTCATAATAACTGGAGACTTCAATATAAACTGGTATGAAAACACTGTTTCCAGAAGAATCATAAAGCAAGCAACGGATGACAGTAGCTTTAAGCAGATTCTGAATAACCCTACTCGAATAACTGAGTTTTCCGCAACGCTGATAGACTATGTCGTGACAAATATAAGTAATATAAATGCACATACGGTGTAAGACCTCAAAATAAGTGATCATGAAACGATACTAATCGAAATTAATGAGCGTGAGAAAGCAAAGCCCACCAAATCAACGTTAAAAAGATTAACCTTTGACAACCGTATTTTGTGTGATACGGTGGATGCAAGATGTGCAAATTGCAATGAAGGTGAGCTCGAAGCATATGCCACAACATTTAATGAAGCTTTAAAAGAAGCAATCAATAAAATGACAATAGTGAGAACAGTGAAGTCTAATGTAAGCAGATGTAGATGGTATAATGCTAGACTCAGGACGTTAAGGCAATCGAAGGAAGCAAGCTATAGGCGGGCAACGTGGACTCGAAATACGGAAGACTGGGCGCGTTATAGAGAATGTAGAAATCGGTACGTTAGTGAGCTGAACCGGGCCAAGTGCCAATATATTGAAGCGAAAATAGATCGGTGTTTGGACCAAAAAACCATGTGGAAAGCAATAAAGGACCTTGTGCTGAAAAAGGAGCAAAAAAAATATCAAAAAAATAGACTTCGGAGATAAGATTGTAAATAATAAGCATGAACTTGCCAATCGTCTCAACGAATTCTTCGTAGAAAGTATAAACCGAATAAACGTGGCAATACCAGCGGTTCCTTACATTAACCTTAGGAGCAGAGCGGACACACGCTTTAAGTTTAATGAAATAAATCTTGTGGAGCTAAAATCAACGCTGACTAAAATGAATAGCAAAAATGATTGTAACTCAATGTCGATTACTTACTTGTTATCCACCTTTAATGTTACTGGGCCGATTGTCCTATCTTTAATTAAAAAGTCACTTGAAACCGGTATATACCCACATCGCTGGAAGCAGTCAATAGTAGTCCCAATAGAAGAAGTAAAAAATGCAAAAAAGCCGGAAGAATACAGACCAATCAACACGCTATTAATTGAAAGCAAAATTATTGAAAAAATTGTTCACGCCCAGCTCGAAAACTATTTTGCACAACCTCTTTTGTGAGTATCAGTCTGGATTCAGACTAAAGCATAGCTGTGAATCATTGCTTAACCTTGTCATCACGAAATGGAAGACTGAACGAGATAACAAGCGAGTGATAGCAGCAGTTTTTATTGATCTCCAGAGAGCTTTTGAGACGATCGATAGAACGATATTGTTAAAGAAGTTAGAGGACTACGGGATCTCAGGGGTCGAACACCGTTGGTTCCACAGTTACCTTTTCTGGAAGACACCAGAAGACGAGAGTGGAAGGCGTGGAATCTGATTCGACGACAGTTGTACTTGGAGTTCCCCAGGGGGCAGTTCTCGGCAGGCTGCTTTTTATTATCTATATCAACGAGCTTTGAAGGATGCGAAAATTTGTCTATTTGCTGATGATGCACTACTATACGTGGCGGGAGACACTGCGGATGACTGTATAGCAAAACTAAACAGTGACTTAGTATCTGTAGCACGATACCTTAAAATGAATAAACTGAAAC
>NW_023470144.1:0-5048 GCF_013731165.1 Rhagoletis pomonella | reverse complement strand
CGAGTCTATTGCAACCTAATCGACGCAATGCAAGTCGAAGACGACCGATGGACTAATAAAATTGCAATCAGAGACGGTGTCGTCTCAGACGAATCGTTCGTGCGGCCTATCGTTCGAGATACATAATAAGGTGGTAAATATGAAATAAATGAAAATAGTATTTTCCTAAAAACCCAAGTTTTATTCATATTCCAACACATTTTTCACCAAAACAAATATTGTTTAATTAACTTCACATATATATATTATATGTCCCCATATAACAATATTTTTTTGGAGGATGGTTCCGTGCGCAGAAGTGGAAAACTTTTGACTTCCATTCACCTGGGAGTGGCCAGAAGCGATTCTTGTGCGTACGGTTCAAATCGCAGCTCACAACGTCCGGATATTTATATCCACGTATCCTCTGGGTAGCAACCAAACACCCGTTTGGGAGCGAGTTAAAGTGAGAAGGCGTAAAACTTCGCGTGCGCTGGGTTTGGGACCCGCCTCGTTAAAACCCCGCCCAATGAAAAGAAGCAAACAGCCTCGGATGATACCCCCTTTTTCTGATGACGACCACGGCAAACGTATAAAGGACTATGATTTAAGGGTATGCACCTGGAATATCCGGACCCTTAATGGGGAAGGTGCCTCTGCCCGGCTGGTTGATGTCCTCGGGAAGACAAAGGCTGACATCACCGCAATCCAAGAAATGCGATGGACGGGGCAAGGTAAAGTAAGCGTGAAGCCTTGCGACGTCTACTACAGTTGCCACGTAAAGGAGCGCAAATTCGGTGTTGGATTCGTGGTAGGAGAGAGACTCCGTCGCCGAGTACTGGCGTTCACCCCGGTGGACGAACGTCTAGCCACAATCCGCATCAAAGCTAGATTCTTCAACATCTCGCTCATCTGCGCCCATGCCCCGACGGAAGAGAAGGATGAGGCGTCCAAGGATCTCTTCTATGGGCGCTTGGAACGTACATATGAGCGCTGCCCCCGACACGATGTCAAAATCGTGCTTGGCGATTTTAATGCCAAGGTGGGCAAGGAAGGGATCTTTGGCGCCACTGTCGGAAAATTCAGCCTCCACGACGAAACGAGACTGAGGCTGATCGACTTCGCCGGGGCCCGAAATATGGTAATATGTAGTACTAGGTTCCAGCATAAGAACATCCACCAAGCTACATGGCTGTCTCCAGATCGAAAAACGAGAAACCAAATCGATCATGTTGTGATAGACGGAAGGCATGCTTCAAGCGTTTTGGACGTACGTACACTCCGAGGGCCAAACATCGACTCGGACCACTATCTTGCTGTAGCCAAGATACGCACCCGCCTCTTTGCAGCAAAAAATGTGCGCCCAACAATGCAAGGAAAGCTTAACGTCGAAAAGCTGCAATCACAACAGACGGCCAATTTATTCGCCACTCGACTCACACACCTGCTCTCTGAGAGCACTCTTCAACAATCCGACGTACGCGAGCAGTGGAACCACATTTCCCGATCATTAAGTACCGCCGCCGAAGAAGTAGTTGGATTTCAGCGAGCCCGAAAGAACAACTGGTACGATGAGGAATGTCAAGAAGCCGCAGGGAAAAAAGATGCCGCCTACAGGGCCACGCTGCGATCGGGCGCAACGCGAGCCATGTGGGACCGTTATAGGGAACTGAAGAAGGAAGCGAGACGTATTTGCCGCAATAAGAAGAGAGAGGCCGAAATACGTGAGTGCGAAGAGCTTGAGATGCTGGCCGGCAGGAAGAACGCCCGAAAATTCTACCAGAGGGTTAGGCGACTTACGGAAGGTTTCAAGACCGGGGCGAACTCCTGTAAGAACAACAATGGAGACCTAGTGACCGATGTCCAGAATATACTTAAATTGTGGAGGGAACACTTTTATAACCTACTGAATGGTAGCAGCGCTGAAAGTAGTGAGGAAGACGAACCCGAGTCCCCAGTCGATGATGATGGAGTAGCTGTCCCACCGCCTGACTATGACGAGGTACGAATAGCGATTACGCGGCTGAAAAACAACAAAGCTGCTGGAGCTGACGGCCTGCCAGCCGAGCTATTCAAGTACGGCGGCGAGGAGCTGATGAGGTGCATGCATCAGCTCGTATGCAGAATATGGTCAGATGAACGCATGCCCGACGACTGGAATTTAAGTGTGCTCTGCCCAATCCACAAGAAAGGCGACCCCGCCATACGCGCCAACTACCGCGGAATTAGCCTTCTAAGCATAGGTTACAAGGTCTTATCGAGCGTATTGTGCGAAAGACTGAAGCCCACCGTCAACGAGCTGATTGGACCTTATCAGTGTGGCTTTAGGCCTGGAAAATCCACCATAGATCAGGTATTCACAATACGCCAAATCTTGGAAAAGACCCGCGAGAATAGGATCGACACACACCATCTATTTGTCGATTTCAAAGCCGCTTTCGACAGCACGAAGAGAAGTTGCCTTTATGCCGCGATGTCTGAATTTGGTATCCCCGCGAAACTAATACGGCTGTGTAAAATGACGTTGAGCAATACCACCAGCTCCGTCAGAATAGGGAAGGACCTCTCCGAGCCGTTTGATACCAAACGAGGTTTCAGACAAGGGGACTCCCTTTCGTGTGATTTCTTTAATCTTATGTTGGAGAAGATAATAAGAGCCGCAGAACTGAACCGCTCAGGCACAATACTTTATAAGAGCGTACAATTGCTGGCGTATGCCGACGACATCGATATTATCGGTAAAAACAAGGGCTACGTCTGTTCTGCCTTCTCGGGATTGGATAGAGAAGCAAAGCGAATGGGTCTGGTGGTGAACGAGGACAAAACGAAGTATCTCCTGTCAGCACACAAACAGTCAGAGCATACGCGTCTTGGCACCCACGTCACTGTTGACAGTTACAAGTTTGAAAAAGTAGACGACTTCGTTTATTTGGGAACCAGCATTAACACCAATAATAATGTCAGCCTTGAAATCCAACGGAGAATCACTCTTGCCAACAAGTGCTACTTTGGGCTGAGTAGGCAATTGAGAAGTAAAGTCCTCTCTCGTCGTACAAAGATCACACTCTATAAGTCACTCATCATGCCTGTGCTGGTGTATGGCGCGGAAGCATGGACAATGAAAGCATCTGATGAGGCGGCTCTTGGAGTTTTCGAGAGAAAGATTCTGCGAAAGATTTACGGACCTTTACGCGTTGGTGATGGCGAATATCGCAGACGATTTAACGATGAGCTGTATGAGCTTTACAACGATATAGACATAGTGCAGCGAATTAAAATTCAGCGGCTCCGCTGGCTTGGCCATGTCGTTCGGATGGACAGAAACGCTCCTGCTCTGAAAATATTCAACGCGGGCCGCGATGCTGGTAACAGAGGAAGAGGAAGGCCTCCTCTGCGTTGGAAAGACCAGGTGGAGAAGGACTTGGCTTCACTTGGCATTTTCAATTGGCGTCAGTTGGCACAGAAGAGAAATTACTGGCGTGCTGTTTTGGACTCGGCCAAAATCGCTTAGGCGGTTACAGTGCCAAATAAGAAGAAGAAGATATAACAATATTTTTTGAATCTAAGTCCAAATTAAATTGATTTTCATAGGGCCAATTATTTGCTTAAAATAAAGCTCGTCATCGAAACGGAATGTTTTTCACAGTTACCATTCCAACACAACACTGTTTGTGTGTGGTCTTGGAATGTCTTTTAATGTTTCCTAATATGTACCTTTTAATTTATTTTTCGCACAAAAGGTACTTCGACAAATGTGTGCCTTTATTATATGTAACAAGTTTTGTCTTGTCAATATTCGATACTTTGCTCATTTTTATACCACAAAAACGAGTAACCTGCCTTCATTCGTATCAAAATATACTAAATTCAAAGATTTTTTTACCCACGCTCTACTAACGAACGCTCGCGAACGATTAAAAACACGATCTTCTCGTATCAGTTCATTGTGCGATTTTTACCGCGATAAATACTTGAGCAAACGATCGTTAGAGAAAGCATTGCCTACGTTTTCGTTGGCGAGAGATTGCGCACAATGATTTTCTGCACCAGCGCTCTTGCCACGGACGATCGCCTTCGTACGCTTGTTCATTTGCAGTGTGTATACATAAACTCTTTACATACGATCTCTTACGAACGAAAACGTAGGCAATGTTTTCTCTAACGCTCGTTTGATCAAGTATTTATCGCGGTAAAATACAATCACAAGACGAGCTAATTGAGCAAATCGCATTTTTGAGGGTTCGCGAGCGAATTTTTCCGCACTCTGATATATACATACAGAATACGTACCTTAAACTCCAAAAAGATGTAAGCGAAATTTTATTGAATTTTTTATTGTTGATGCAGAAATGCATCTCGATGCTCTAGGAACATTTCTGCATCAAAAAGGAAATTTTGAAAAAAAAGTCGCTTTCATCTTTTTGGCGGTTAGGGCTCAATATGTGAAAATTACGTGATTGACGGAAAATCTAACTCACGCACGCTCACGTTAGCCAATGTTTCAGTCAGGCACGATTACGGAAGTTACGTATTTTTTCTCTCAAAACCAGTAACGCTCACGCATGAAAAAGCGTAATACGACGTGTCACGTAGAAAATCACGTATTTTGCCCATCTCTAGTTCGGACTACATATGTAGATCCCATGATTCAATAACACAAGGTTGGATAACCTGGCAGTTGTCTCGCTCCCGCATTCTGCCTTAGCCTGTGTTGCTTTCTTTTTTGATTAATAGAAACTACTACTAAAAGACAAGGAGAAATTTAACATTAATTAGAAAGCAGCTGTTGACAAATACAATGTATACATTTTCTTTTGTTGATGAAATTGTTCAAAAGCTCGAAAATTTTGAACAAACATTTGAGCAGTTGATCAATGAACGAGTTTCGAGAGAATATCGAGCTACCCGCATTGCTCGATACCCGGGTATCTTGAGCTCTATTAGGCAGCACGAATGCTTCGTCTGCAGAGGAATGGTCAAAAATTAGTCCGGCGGCATAATTCTAGCCGGTTTAAACGTAACCGAGTCTATTGCAACCTAATCGACGCAATGCAAGTCGAAGACGACCG
>NW_023470143.1:0-5048 GCF_013731165.1 Rhagoletis pomonella | reverse complement strand
TTATACTGAACAATCTTAACTCTAGTTAAAGGTACTATATCGGCTACATTGAGGCTTGTGAAGTGCTGTGTTTTTATAACTGAATTTATTTCTGAGCTATCCAAAAGGATGGGATTAAGAGTCCCGATTTTCGCGAAAGTGATGGAGGTGATTATGTTATCTAATTCTGTTATTATTGCCCTGTTTCTGGCTGTAAGTATGTCGTAAAGGTAACCCGTATCTATTTCTTTCTGCTTTGCTGACTTTAATATTTTATTTACCGTAGTAGTAAGGTCGTTAATTTCTTTCTGCAACTCTGTGTTGATGGTAAACTGTCTGTCCTGTGAGTCGATTAGTTGCTCTGCTGTGTTAGTCAGTCTGTCAAAGTCGTCGTGGTCTGGAGTACCTGTAATATATTTTAGTATTGTTCCGAGTGCGTTCAAACTTCTTGCCTGCCTGTGGTGGGTATTTAACAGTTGTAAAAGTCTGTCTATTTGGTTTATGTCTGCGTCTAATAACTTTCTCATGTGCGTTCTTGGAAAATGGTCCGTAGCGTTAGACGTTTCGTCCCGTAACAGTTCGTATAGGGTCAGGTTAGTAATATGTTTGATGTGTCCGAAGCTTTCCCAGATTATAAGGTCTCCATCAACCACTGGAATGTACTTTGCGTTCGTGTAGTCTATTATTCGTCCCGTTGATAACGATGCCGATATTGCCATAACCAGTGTCAAAACAATCCTGTAATAAATAAGTTTCCATTAGCGACTAATAATAATTCAGCTTCCCCGAAGGTTGTCCTTATGGACCCTCCTCCCTCTTATGAGCACCGTAGTGCCGAGATCTTTTTCGATCTCCTCTTCGGTATAGAGAGGTGTAAGTTTATTGCCTAGTCTTCTATTATTTTTGACTAGGACCTTTTCACCTACCTCGAACGCTCTATCCTGTCTGTTCTTATTATGGGTTCTTAATTCTTTATCTTGTGCATTTTTTATGCAGGACATTATTTGCTTGTCTTCTTTTCCTGGACGGAAAATAGTGATGGGTTTCGTCCCAGTCACAGTGTGAATGGATCTGTTGTATTTTATTGTGGCCAAAAGGATTATCTCCTCGATATCGTCCATGTTGGTATCGAGTTTAAGGCATCGCGATATTTCCATCAGGGTGCTATGGAATCGCTCTACCTGACCGTTTGACGTACTGTGAAGGGGTGGGGCGTTCGCGATGTCGATATTGAAGTGATTTTTTAATGTGGATTTGATGCTTTGAGAATTTAGTGACTTTTCGTTGTCACAGTACACAGTTTTCGTGCCCGAAAACATATTAAGTATTTGGAGAAGCTGTGGCTTCACGTCTACTATTGTTCTAGACTTTAAAGTTTGCACGATAGCAAACTTTGAAAACTTGTCGATGCAAGTCAGAAAATATTTAGAACCCGTTGAAAATATGTCTATGTGGAGTATCTCTCCGCAATATGAGGGAATGGGCGTCTGTGCGATGAGTTGCTTTTGTGGATGGCGATCGTACTTTGCTTTAGAGCATGTGCGACAGTTGGCAGCAAATTGTGAAGCTTTTTTCCCCATTTTTGGGAAAAAATAGTCTTCCAGTATCTGCTTCATATTCTCCTGGGCTGCTCGATGTGCGCGATTATGCTCAGCTGCGATTATTTCCTGTTGCTCATTTATGTCGAATATATCGTTGACATATTTTTCTGTATGCCTGAACTTGGTTGTTGGAAAGAGTCCAACCAGTTCATCCTGAAATAGGGCAAGCGTGTGTAGGTCGCAATGTATTGCATTGACTACATCCGATTTTACCGCTTCTTGCAGGAGGCTGATCAGATCTCTTTTATCTTTAAATGTGATTAAATGTCGGGTTTTTTTTTCCAAAAATAATGAACGTTCTTTTTTCCGGTGTGATTCCTTCCTCCACCACTATCTGGTTACGGAAGCAGTTCACCGGCTTATCTGTTCTTTCAATTGTGTTAGTCGACGATTCCTCGCTGTGAATCGTTTCGGTGCTCATGTTATCCAAGGCGTTCATGTGTTGCCTAGACAATGCGTCTGCGACTACATTCTCTTTGCCTGGTTTATAAATGAGCTTCGCGTTGCATTCGTCTATGAATGCCTTCCATCTTTTTATTTTTGAGTTTGGATTTCTGTCTGAAACCGCGAAAGTGAGCGGCTGGTGATCTGTGTGAACAGTGAGGTTCGTCACACCATAAAGGTAGTTTCTGAGTGTTTTTAGTGCCCAAACGATGGCTAGCAACTCCCTCTCGTTTGTGGCAAAATGTTCCTCGCTACTGGTTAAAGTGCGGGAAATCATCGTTATAGGTTTTCCTTCTTGCGATAAGACAGCACCTATTGCGTGCGAGGACGCATCAGTAGTTAATTCAAACGATTTCTTGAAATCAGGGTAGGTTAGTGTAACCTCCTCCGATGCAAGTATTTCCTTAAGGGTGGTGAAAGCTTTTTTCTGTTCATCAGTCAGATCAATATGAATCTTTTTCGACTGTGACGCAGTAACTCGGCCATATTCACCCCTCATTATATTTGAAAGTGGCTTCGCTATCTTAGCGAAATCCTTTATAAAACAACGGTAGTATCCCGCTAGACCCAAAAATGATCTTAGCCCCCTCAGGGTAGTAGGCTCCTGAAAATTACGAATTGAGTCCACTTTATCCGGACATGTTTTTATTCCGCTCTGTGAAACCAGGAATCCCAAAAACTCAACTTCGGTTTTAAAAAATTTGGATTTCTCCACTGACACCCTCATGTTGGCTTCGAACAGACTTCTTAAAATTACTTCTATATCCTTTAAATGTTGTTCTTCATTTTTTGAAAATATAATGACATCATCCATATAGACGAAGCATTTCGTTCCTATGTGTTCTCTTAACACATCGTCTATTGCCCTTTGAAAAATGCTAGGGGCGTTCTTTAGACCGAAAGGCAACCTGCAGAATTCGTACTTTCCATTTTTTACAGAGAATGCGGTTTTCTCTCTATCCGGTTCTGACAGGTTGATCTGATGGAAACCCGATTTAAGATCAAGAGTAGTGAACAATTTACTCCCCCCTAGATTTGATAAGATCCCTGTAATGTCTGGGATCGGGTATTTATCACTGACGGTTTTATCGTTCAGCTTTCGAAAATCTATAACCATTCGTTTCTTTTCTTGGCCATTCTCGTCAAGGCCTTTCTTTTTTACTACCCATATGGGGTTGTTGTATGGGGACCTTGATGGTCGTATGATGCCGTTCGATAACAGCTCTTGAATTTCCTTATTTACAAAATCGGAAACACCTAATGGGTATGGGTATAATCTTGAGTATACCGGGTCCTCATCAGTGGTCCTAATCGTTGCTACTACGTTTGTATTGTACGGTAGTGCCTCGTTTGGGTCTGCAAATACCCCATTTATATTTCCTATCATTTTGGAGAAGGCCTCCTCTAAATTTTGTGGGACCTGCTTGGCCTGCCATTGCAAGTGACTAACATCCTCGCTGGATACAAATAAAATAATTTCCCTGCCAAAATCGTGTGTTATCGTATTTGTTTTTAGATCAATGGCTGCATGGGCCTTGTTTAACAGGTCCAGGCCAATAACACCGTCAAATGAAGACAGATTGGGTAGCAGAAAAAATTCTACTTCCATAGGCTCCACGCGCCTTTGACTCGAATTATTACTATTTGCAAATGGTCTCTGAGTGTTTCCGTAGTTCTGTGGGCGGCTAACTTGTTTTCCTTGTTTACCTACTGAATAATGTGGATTCTTGTGGCCCACACCGTGCTCAAGGTTAGGTGACTTCTGGTTAACAGGATTCTGAGTCCCGATTGGTTTTTCCTGATATCTATTTGCGAAATTCATCGCAAAGGCATACCGCTCATTATTGGCATCAACCTCCTGTGCCAAAGCCAAGGCCGACGGAAGGTCTGATGGTCTGGATGCGAACAGGATATCGCATAAGGGTTTTCTTAACCCTGAAATAAACACTCTGAGCGCATCCGCTCTATATTTCTCATTAATGGTGTCTGCTACACCGCTCTCGTATGACATTATCGTCTTATTTGCCAATAAGGTTAGCTTCTTTTCCACTTCGTCGTAGAATTCTAAGCATGACATCGAGCCCTGTCTTAATGTGGACAGTTCCTGCTCTATCAAATATATCGGACGTTTGTCCGCGTAGGTGAAATCAAGTCGGGAGATTATGGCATTAAAGTTGAGCACCGTGTTGAAAGAGGAAAGTACCGCATCAGCAGCACCTCGCACCTTATTTCTGATAATAGTTACCGCTTGGTAGTGGCGTTCGCTGCCATCGTATCTTTTAAATAATTCATACGCGTTATTCGCGGCCTCACGCCAAGACACATAAGTACCTTGTTGACCGAAAAATTCGGGAAGGGATTTTATCGCGTCGAGTGTAATGTCACATATTGTCAAAGGGTTAATTGTTACCCTACTATATTTCTCTACCTTAGGCTTATTTATTGCTACCTGGTTTTGTAAAGCGAGTATCTTTCTGTCAAAATCTAATTTCTGTACCTCCAAGGCTCTCCTAACTTCTGCTTTAACTATTTCGTTAACCTGATCTACGTTCATGGTGGCTGTGCTCTCTGCTGCTAATCTTAAATTCTTAAAAATATTCTCTAACCCTTCACTCATTTAACTTTCGCAAACGAAACCTCAATTCTCTCTTATGCGTTTTTAATTTTATTTTTATTAAATTTCACACTACTCTTAGAAAAAAAAAATATCTTTAAGCACTTCACTCACCTCTTCATTCTTAATTGATAAATTCTTGATTCGTCCCGGGAATTAATGAATTGATCCTTCGTTGCCTTCAAATGTTTACGTTCTCTTAAGTTGATGCTTGTTGATTTGTCCTTGGAAATTTATCCCTTGTTGTATTTGGGTGTATTCTCTTAAGTTGATGCTTGTTGGTTGTTGATTTGTATTTGTCTTCGGAAATTTATCCTTTTTTATATTCACTTATGATTACCGCGAGGCCCCACGTTGGGCGCCAGTAAACCGTTCTTCGTTTTATTATTTATTATTTTTTATTTATTCGT
>NW_023470142.1:0-5049 GCF_013731165.1 Rhagoletis pomonella | reverse complement strand
TTTCGAGATTGCCACCTGAGCGGCTGGAACGCCCTAAGTTCCAGTCCGCGCCTATTTTCGATTGCAATAGTTTTTGGATATTGCCCCTTGGGCGGCTGGAACGCCATAGATTCCAGTCCGCGCGTATTTATCGATTTCACAAATTTTCGATATTTCCACCTGAGCGGCTGGAACGCCCTAGGTTCCAGTCCGCGCATGCGCTTTAATTGTTAGATTTCATGTTCAAGGTGCGGTCTGAAAGCACAACTTTCTAAGCCGCACTGCTCGAGCGGCTGGAACGGCCTAGGTTCCAGTCCGCGCCTACGCTTTGGTTGGTGAACATCATAGTTTAGTTCCAGTCCGCGGCTATGCTAAGAGTTGGCTTAAGTACGGCTGATACGCCGCTGTCTCTCTAGGTCCTTCAGTTCCTTCAAAATCGAAGTTAGTTTATCGCTGGTTGATGCCCATTCGCTGGTTCCTTTCACCATATAGTCGACTACTGACTGTGGCGTAAACACCCCTCCGACGGCAAGTTTAAGTTGGTTCATCTGCCGATGGAAACGAGGGCACTCAAAGAATACGTGGTGGACATCTTCTTCCACGCCACTTAGACAGAAGTCGCAGTAGGGGTCGTGCTCATGTTTGAATTTAAACAGGTATGCCTTAAAAGAGCCATGACCACTCAAGAACTGGCTCAGATAAAAATCTACTTCGCCATGCGTTCTATTAAGCCAGGATACCAGGTTTGGTATGCAGCGATAGGTCCAAAGACCTTTAGTCGTACTATTCCACCTGTTTTGCCACTCCGTAACGCTCCTTTGCCGGGCTTGATGTCGGTCTAATTGAGTTAGAGTACGCCGCGTGGATGCAAGGACCGTCGATTCTCTTGCTAGTATATCTACGGGTATCATACTGCCGATTACGAAAGCTGCTTCGTCCGACACTGTTCTGAAGGCGCTGCAAACTCGGAGCGCGCATAAACGGTATGTTGAGTTGACTCCGCGGAAGTATGCTGGACACTGTGCGGCGTTTGACCAAATTGGGGCCGCATACAGTATTTGGCTTTTAACCACGCTCGCTAAGAGTAAACTCCTGCGCTGTTTCGGTCCTCGCGTATTAAGCATTATTCGCGATAGTCCCGTGATCGTTGAAGCTGCTTTCTCTCCCACATAGCTCAGGTGGGCGCTGAAAGTAAGACGCTTGTCTAGCACCACTCCCAGGTATTTAATTGTGGGTTTCGTCGTGATGGTGTGGTCGCCAATTTTTAGCGCTACCTCCTCTAGTTTCTTATGACTCGAGATAAGTATTGCTTCTGTTTTTTGCTCGGCTAACTTCAGGCCGAAGCTATTTAACCAGCTATTAATCACGCCGACTGATGATGCTACCTTTTCGCATATGACATCAAGCAGTTTCGCAGACACTACTACCGCAATGTCGTCTGCAAAACCCACTATGGATGATCCCTCAGGCAATTCGGTACGGAGAACTCCATCATACATAATGTTCCATAGCAAGGGTCCTAGTACGGATCCTTGTAGAACGCCACCTGTTATCTCAGCCCGTTGCAGGCCCCCCTCCGTTTCGTACCACAACGCTCGCGAATGGAAATAACTTCGTATTTGTCTCCGAATATAATAAGAAATGCCAATGCTCTCCAGTCTATCGAGTATTTTAGCCCAGTTGGCAGAGTTGAACGCGTTCTTTACGTCTAATGTAACAATAACGCAGTATTCTTTTGCTCCTCCCAGCCACCGTGTACCGCTTGTTGCATCCCGTGCTAACTTAATGACTTCTGATACCGCATTCACAGTGGATTTCCCTTTTCTAAACCCGAATTGGTTTGCCGATATACCGCCTTTTTCTTGGACTTCCCTGTCGAGACGTTTAGCTATAATATACTCCAAGATTTTACCTGCTGTGTCTAGTAGACAAATAGGCCGAAAACTTGAGGGATCATCCAGAGGTTTACCCGGTTTTGGTATTAAAACCAGCTTTTGCCTCTTCCAGATTTGAGGGAAAGTTCCATTCGTGAAACACTCATTAAAAACTTGTAGGAATAAGGAAGCGCACTGGTGGACTGCAAGCTTAAGAGCTATGTTGGGTACGCCATCGGGGCCAGGAGCTTTCTTTACTTCCACCTTCGATGTTGCGAGTGTGATTTCTTCTTCCGTTACAGGGTCAACAACACTCAACGGCTCGCCATCCATAGTGGACACTAACGGTCTCTGTACAGGAAATAGTGTCCCCACGACGGACTTTAGGTATGCAGCGTTTGTCGGGTTCATGTTTCTGCCTTTCAGCTTTTTTGAGACAAGAATTCCGTTCAGCATCATCGCAGAGCTCTAAGAAGCATTGCCGTTTACTTTCTTTAATTCCTTTCTTTAGTGCGTCGCGTGCACTCTTATAAGCCGCACGAAATACCACGAAGTTGTCTCTTTCCCTAGCTCTCTGAGCATTTCGCCTACATCTTAGACATTTCTTTCGCAGGTCCGCTATGTTATCGTTCCACCAGTAGACCGCATGACGATACGTGGAGGAAGTTCTCCTGGCCATTGATGCATCGCAAGCTGCGCGAATGTCGGCCATTAGGTGTTCGGCCATGGAGTCTGCTGACCCTTGGTAAACGATGGATGGTAGCATGCTGGTAAACGATTCGGGGTCGAAATTACTGGTTTTCCACCCGTGCGATACTCCGGGGTTGTGAGTCCGCTTAGACAGTTCTCGTCTGCAGTTGATATTGCAAATTAAAGCTGAATGATCACTTTGCGTATAACACGTGCTATGTTTCCATTCAGTGAATCTATATAGCCCGGAACTGATAAAGGTCAGGTCTATTATTGACCCAAAACCGTTTCGGCTGAAAGTGTGTTCAGTTCCCGTGTTTAGTAAAACGACGTCCAAACAAGCGAAAGCCTCCAGAAGAGCTCGCCCTCTTGGGCTTGTACTGCGGCATCCCCACTCTTGTGCCCACGCGTTGAAGTCGCCTGCTATAAGAACATTCTGCCTGCCTCTAGCATCAATTGTTAGATTTAACAGTATATTTTCGAATGCCTGTATACTTATGCTTGGCGCAATGTAGCAGCTGTATACGTACAAGTTGCCGATTTCCGCACCAATCAAGCCATTTGTGGACACGGCACCCTGCATCCAGCGAGCTGGGTTCCCGCATGACCAGAGAGCCGCTTTTTCGCTTTGATCCTGAAGCCAGCACTGAGACGATTTCGATTTGTATGGCTCACTGAGTATCGCAAAATCGATTTTTTCCTCTAATATTGTTTGCGACAGGAGGTCCTGCGCCGCTTGGCAGTTGTTGAGGTTAAGCTGCAAAAGTCTCATCATACCTTTATTTTGCTTAGCGCCAGTTGATATACCGGACACTTGTTGCCTCCTGCCTGGTGGCTGGTTGGATTGCTGCCGCGTTTTACGCATAATAACCACCGTGGTGCATTTGTGCATAGTTTGGCCGTATGCCCAGTTTGACCGCACTTGAAGCACGATTTGCCAAAATCGTCGCTGCTCCGACAGCCCTTCGATATGTGGCCGAACTCAAAACATTTGTAGCAGCGCTTTGGCTGTATTTTATGTCTTATTCGGCAGATAACCCAGCCAATTCTGATTTTACCTTGGCCTACTAGCTTATTGGCAAAGCTCTCGGGTAGGAGTAAGGTTGCGGTCTGTGTGCCTCCGTACGCTTTTCGCATCGACCGGATATTGGATACTAGCACTTTAGTGGACCCACCCTGACCATTTAAAGCTAAGCACACCTCTTCGCTTGTCGTAACTTCGTCGATATCATGTATCTCTATATGAACCATTTCAGTTAGGGTCCTGACTTCTGCTTTACCTGCCAGTACTCCTTCGACTGCCTCTTGAAGTTTCGCAGTATTTACGTCCTCAGACTTATTCAGCTGAAACAGGAGATCGCCACTAGCTGTTTTCCTGATCTTCCGCACAGTTTCGCTTAAACCCTTCAGGCTGTCCTCGCTCTTTACCATTTTCAAAATGTCAGCATAAGAACACTCTCCAGAGGATTTGACTACAATGGCGTCCGGGCGGGTTGGCTTTTTTCTCTGCCGTCTTTTCGGTTTCACCTTAGTCCACTCCATATTTAAGTTGGCTGTGGTAGCGTTGGAGCATAGCGACTGGTTATCGCCTTTTGGCTTCTGGGCCGCATTGTCAGCAGTTGCTGGTTGATCACTGCTACGAGTTTGGCGATCCATTTTCTCTGCTTGTGCTCGAGGTGAGTTGACACGAATGCGTTTATCTTTCGGTTGTGGGCGGTTCTCGGGTGTGGGTTCGTTCGCCGACCTCTTCCCTGTTTTATCACCTTTGACTGGCCGGTCTGTTTGAGTCGATTTCACTGAAGTACTAACTGAGGTTCTTTCTTGATCATTACCCTCAACGATTTCGAAGAGCTTCGAGATGCTGGTCAGGACGTTTTTCATTTGCTGATTCACGTGCCTCTGGCTATCCATCATCTTCCTCAGTTCCCCAATCTTCTCCCCAATCATGCGGAGGGCGCCGTTGTACTTTTCAGTAGAGTTCTCGATTGATTGGATTCTCTGAGAGTCAGCCCCATTTCCGCTTTCTATGCGTGCTGCTGGTGACCCTGCAGAATCCTCCACGTTATTTGAACTCGGGACATCCGTATTGTCACTGGCTGGTCGTCTGGCCAGTAACGTGTTACGTACGGGAGATCGTTGGGTCATTCCGCTCCGCTGGAAGGGGCTACTAGCCCCGGACGGGGGTTGGATCTCGGTGCCTTGGTTTTGCTTCCGTTTATCCATTTTTATCACTTCCTCACCACGGGGTGAGTAAGTGACAGTACACTTAGCACCACCTTTGTACTTTTTCGTAGCCGGAAATACAGGTAATTTTTTTGATATATTATATTTTTAATTTCTTATTTTAGTTTAATTTATTTATAAAGATTATTTGCTGTAGCGGCTTACTTCCGTAAAATTTACTATTTTATTTGGTTAAGTTAAGTTTTCTTAATAATATTAATATAATTTAATTTACCTTAATTTAATATCATTTAATTTAGTTAATTTGATTTAATTTAACTTT
>NW_023470141.1:0-5051 GCF_013731165.1 Rhagoletis pomonella | reverse complement strand
TGAAGATGAAGATGAAGATGAAGATGAAGATGAAGATGAAGATGAAGTTGAAGATGTAGATGAAGATGAAGATGAAGATGAAGATGAAGATGAAGATGAAGATGAAGATGAAGATGAAGATGAAGATGAAGATGAAGATGAAGATGAAGATGAAGATGAAGATGAAGATGAAGATGAAGATGAAGATGAAGATGAAGATGAAGACGAAGATGAAGATGGAGATGAAGATGAACATGAACATGAACATGAACATGAACATGAAGATGAACATGAAGATGAAAATGAAAATGAACATGAACATGAACATGAAAATGAAGATGAAGATGAAGATGCAGATGAATCTGACGAGCTGACAAAATTCTTTAAAGAAAAATTTTCACTGGAAATGGTTAATGGTGGAAATGATCCAATAACCAATGGAGGGGCTACCATTGCGGGTTTTTCCAGAAATATTAAAAATATTGAAATAAAACATTCCATATCTTACTTTAGCTACCACAATCTGCTAGTTAACAGTGTAGATATGTATGTGTTTTCAGCCACAAATAATAATTAAACTTTCCAGTTGGTTATAAAAGATACAAAATTAAAGGTCGTAAACAAAATTTTAAATAAATATGTTTTTTGTATATTAGAAAATATGTACATGTGCTTGTGTATCGCACATTTCTTTCTTTCTGGCACTTCCTCAATTAAGTTTCACTTCTTCCGCGCGTAGGGACTACACGCACTGAGTTTTTTTTATCGGTATGGGGCGATTTGAAGTTTTTTTAAAATTAAAAACCTGCTATATGCTCAGGAACGGTTGCACGGATTTGGATGAAATATGGCATTTGGATAGTTTATAACTCTGACTAACATTTCGAATATTTTTTTAGGTTTTTGAAATTAAATTTTGGGCGTTTAACGCCATGCCGGTTTACTAGTAGAATATAATTCTGTCACATTATGTGATGTTTTTAAACAAAAATTCTATTAATTTTGCCATACACGGCCCAAATCTCGCTATCGAACGTAACTCGAATCAAAATTTGATTTGGAGATCACGGAATTCGTAAGTGAGTGTGCTTCGTCAATTTAACTTGTATAGTGGAGAAAACAGATCTAAGTTTGTTGGATTCGATTCGAAATGAGTTCGGCCCTAGTTGTTTGAATTGCTTTAATTTTTGTTTAACTACACAAATGTTTTTAAAATATATTTTTCAGATTGACTCGTAAAATGTTTTTTTCAACACATTTTCTTTTAATTTTACCATAAAATTCTACTAAGCTAACTGCCGATTTCACCAGCAACTTAATTGTAAAATGACTATTTCAGTTTTCATGTTGAATTCCATGTTGAATTAGGGATGTGCAATTAATCAATTAATCGAACAAGCTGATTAACCGAAACCTGATTAATTAATTAATCAAAGAATAATAATTTTTTATTAATCAAAGTGATTAATTTCTCGATTAATTACATTTTAATTATTCAGAATCTGATTAATTTTATTAATCAGGAAACTGATTTATCATAACCTGATTTATCAGAAACCTAAATAATTTCTGCTACATTTGTTTTATAGAGAAAATTTATACACATAAATACGTACATATGTACATAAATATATACTTTTTCCATTTCAATGAGCATCATGCTAATGTGCTCGTTTAGCATTCAATTTTTGTTAATAAGAAAAGTACTTTGTTACATTGGGTCGTATGAATAAAAACTAAGCAATTGCTTTTTCTTAAAATTGCAGACCTTTTACTCGATTTATTCAAATATATTTAAGTAAAAGGTCTGTAATGTTGAGCAAAAGCAATTGCTTAATTTTTATTCATACGGTCCATTATAAAAAAATCATTTGCTTTGAAAGCAAACTCGAATTACATATATGAGCAAAGTTACTCAGATTTCAATTAATTTTATATGAGTAAACAGTAATTACTCAGGATCTGATTAATCAAAATCTGATTAATCACGTTTTTTCATTAGTCAGGATTATGGTTAATTAAAAAATTATTTAATCGACTGGCTAATAAGAGTCATTTCCTCAAATAGCTTTTCAAATTTATCTGTCCTTCAAACACATTTTTTTCAGAACAAATTTGATAAAACGGCTTAAATGTTTTATTTTTCCGTTTATCTACCAAATTGTTGAATATAAACATATTTCCAGGCTTGTCCGCGCTAGGCCTTATAGTAAGTAACCGCCGCCTCGTCATCAGCTCGCATTATTTAGGTACTACCTGTGAATTTACTTTTTTGTCGACTTTTACCCAAATAGATATATTTATTATCGATAAAATAAAACGTATCTCTGAAATAGCAGATAATTTAATTCTAATCAAACCTTATTTTGGTTTCTCAATTAGGCCACAGTGTAATTATCCCCCCGTTTTAGTTGCTAGGTTAAATAGCAATGAGTAAGGTTGCAGGGACACGATTGAAAGATTTCGTTAAGCTTTCCTTATACAACATAAAACGTTTTCATTGTTAACAAGATTTTCCGTATGTTCAATGCCTGTTCTGTGGAGGATTTTCCAGGTCTAAAGCCACACTGATAAGGCTGACCCGCGGTAGTTGACGCGTTGACGGTCGCCTTCTTGTGTATTGGGCGGAGCACACTTAAATTCCAGTCATCGGGCATGCGTTCATCTGACCATATTATGCATGCTTCCTATAAACTCGTTGCCGCCGTACTTGAATAGCTCAGCCGGCTGGTTGTCAGCTCCAGTAGATTTGATTTGTAGGGCATCGACTCCATCACCATCGACTATGGGCTCGGGTGTGTCTTCTCCACTACTTTCACGTTCTTTTACGTTCTGGCATCGGACACTAGACCGCCCTGATTGTTCTTACAAGAGTTCGCCTTGATCTTAAAACCTTCCGGAAGTCACCTTACTCTCTCGTAATATGTTCAGCCGCTTTTCCTGGCGGCCAGCATTTCAAGCTCTTCGCACACAGATTTTTCGGGGAGAACACAGCGTGGCGCTGTAGGCGCCATTTTTTTCTCTTCAGCTTCGTGACATTCCTGTAGTACCAGTTGTTCCTTCAGGCTCACTTAAAACCGACTAATTTTTCGGTGGCGGTACATAATGAAACGGAAATGGTGTTCTACTCCTTGCATATGTCGGTTTGTTGAGGAGTGCTCTCTGAATACTGGTGTGAGAGTCGAGTGGCGAATAAATTGGCCATCTGTTGTGATAGCAGCTTTTCGATGTTAAGCTTTTCTTGCATTTTTGGATGGAAATTTTTGTCTGCCTACAGGCGGGTACGTATCATGGCTGCAACAAGTGAGTGATCCGAATAGATGTTTGGACCTCGGGGTATATGCACGTCTAAAACACTGGAGCGTGTCCTCCGTCTATCACAGCAGGGTCGATTTGTTTTCTCGTTTTTGATCTGGGGACAGCAATGTAGCTTGATGGATTTTTTTTGGGCCTGAACCTAGTCTTGCATACTACTATGTTTCCGGCCCCGATGAAAGCGATCAGCCTCAGTCAAGGGTCTGACGTTTCGTCTTGAAGGCTAAATTTTCCGATGGTGGGTCCAAACTCGATCGATAAGCTCGATTTTTATATCGTGATTGGGCAGCGCTTGTACATAGTATGTGCGCTCATTTTATGAGCATTCTTGAATACCTCGTACTTTTCTTCCGTCGACACGTGGGTTTAAATGAGCGAGATATTGAAGAACCTCGCTTTGATGCGGAATGTGGCTAGACACTCGTGAACGACTGTACTCGGCGGCGGAGTCTCTCTGCCACCACAAACCCAACACCGAATTCGCGCTCCTTTAAGTGCCAGTTGTAGTAGGTGTCGCAAGCCTTACGTGCCGAAGGTTCAAGTAGATCAATTTTGAGCCATAGGACAAACTATCACTAACACTGAACAAGAAAATTGCAAGAAACGATAATCTGGAAAACTGGCAAATGTGATGGGACGCAAGTAGCAATGTACGTTAGACCCACCGTTTAATACCAAACAAATATCGAATCATGGATAAACCGCACATTTAGATATAAGCCAATTGCTTGCAAGTCATGGCTTATTTAACACTCTTCAATCTCGAAGACACTGTCACATTTGATACCTGCACTGGAAGCGTTACCGAAGACGTCACGTAGGACACGTAAGTAGTCTTTTACTGCAACCAGTATGCCAGAGAACTGAATTATTTGTGAGATGTAAGAGCAGACACAATACCAGAAAATATTGTTGCGAATATGATTCAATCTGCAGAAGACTGGCATGCAGCTTTCAATATACGAGCACGAATCATGGAAAAATAAGAACATGATCTACAGAATCTTCTCCTTCATTTGATACCCATTCTGGTTTCTTAAGTATATTGCAGTGAAATTTTTAACTCATTTTTTGAATTACTCATATCTTTCAAATTTCAAAGTTCTTGTAAAAAATGCTGACGTCAGAGAAAATAATTAAGAAGGCAATTTTACTATATTTGGTCCTTGGTTTGGCGAATATATTGATTTTTTTGTGTGCAAAATTGCCTGCCGCAAGGTATTATATGTATATTGAGGTACACATTTATAAAAAAATTTTAAATATTAAATAAACAAAAGAAATATAGCCAAAACTGGTCAACACAAAGCGTTCCTATTATTGCCACCAGTGTAAATTACAAATCCCGGAAATCCCGGGATTCTAGGCAAATTATCCCGGGATTTTCGAGACTTTAAAAAGGCCGGGATCTCGATTAAAATTTGTCTTACCTACCCAGTGCCGTCGAGAGAAAATTTGGGCCCCTATATATAAATTGTATTTATTTAAGAGCATATGGCCCAAATCGCCGAAAACGAAATCGAATTCTTTTCTCAGGTTACGCAGATTTTTGATTATATCTGGGTCATACATATTGTGAGGTATCTAAATATTAACACGAATCTCCTTCTCTGAAACATGAAAATTCACTTAATCCTGAGACACCTTTAAATTAATGATGAATATTTTGCGCTATAAATATTTGCTTCTCTTCGCTTGCTTTGTATTACATTCAAGTTAATACAAAAGTACTCAACAAAAAATCAGCGATTAGCTTT
>NW_023470140.1:0-5051 GCF_013731165.1 Rhagoletis pomonella | reverse complement strand
AATACCTTTCGAACAAAAGAAGAATCATTCAAATTGGCTGAAAAACAGACAAGGCGACTCCCTTTCATGTGACTTCTTTAATCTGATATTGGAGAAGATAATAAGAGCTGCAGAACTGAACCACTCAGGAACAATTTACTACAAAAGCGTGCAATTGCTGGCTTATGCCGATGACATCGACATCATCGGTAACAAAAACCGCGAAGTCTCTTCTGCCTTTTCCAAGTTGGATAGGGAAGCAAAGCGCATGGGTCTGGTGGTAAACGAGGACAAGACGAAGTATCTCCTGTCATCAAACAAACAGTCAGCACATTCGCGCCTTGGCACCCACGTCACTGTTGACAGTTACAATTTCGAGAAAGTAGAGAATTTCGTTTACTTGGGAACCAGCATTAACACCGATAATAATGTCAGCATTGAAATCCAACGTAGAATCTCTCTTGCCAACAAGTGCTACTTTGGACTGAGTAGGCAATTCAGGAGTAAAGTCCTCTCTCGACGTACGAAAACCACGCTCTATAAGTCACTCATCATGCCCCTGCTGGTATATGGCGCAGAAGCATGGACAATGACAACATCCGATGAGGCGGCTCTTGGGGTGTTTGAGAGAAAGATTTTGCGAAAGATTTACGGTCCTTTACGCGTTGGCGACGGCGAGTACCGCAGACGATGGAACGATGAGCTGTATGAGCTTTACAACGATATGGACATAGTGCGGCGAATTAAAATACAGCGGCTCCGCTGGCTTGGTCATGTCGTTCGAATGGACACCGACGCTCCAGCTCTGAAAGTATTCAACTCGGAACCCGCTGGTGGTAGCAGAGGAAGAGGGAGGCCCCCACTGCGATGGAAAGATCATGTGGAGAAGGACTTGGCTTCACTTGGCGTTTCCAATTGGCGTCAGTTGGCACAGAGGAGAAACGACTGGCGTGCTTTGCGGAACTCGGCTAAAATCGCTTAGGCGGTTACAGCGCCAAAAAAAGAAGAAGAAGAGTTCGAATTCTAGTTATATTAATGAAATGATTAAGTTAGCAGATAATGTTTGGGAAGTTATTAATAAAAATAAAATTGCTTTAGTAAATAGTTTTCAAAATTCAAATGGAGAAAATTCGATTATTACTGATTTGGTTAAGACAACAACAATGATTTGTGAAAATTTTCAAAAACTACCTTTGGAATTAAAGGAAATTAAGAAAAGAATTAATCAAAATTATTCGAGATCACGTTCAGCAAGTAGAAACCGTTTTAAAAGTCCTTTTAGATATCGATGAAAATCCCGTGATAATCCGAATTGGTTATGTAGATATCTCTACAAGTTTGGAAATAAAGCTAGAAAATGAGAAATGAGAGTTCAACAAACTAAAGTCTTCCGTTGTTGCGGCGACAAACAACGGAAATTTAGAGGTATTAGCGGGAAATGTTTAGTAGCTGACCCATCATTGTTGGGGTGGGGCGGAGGTGACCAAACCCAAGAAATAATACAGTCCCCACTTTCTAAAAAGGCGTTGGGCTCCTCACACAGGCCCCTAGGGAACCGGTTGAAAAAGGGAGAAAAACGGAGTTTTCTTAGGCAAACTGAACAGTTTGAAGTGGAATATGACCCAACTAACAGAAACCGTGGGATTTTTTAATAAAAGAAATTATGCCTAATTAGATATCGGGCGATTTTGAATAAAGAATAAAAAAGTTAACTAAAAATAGAAAAAAAACAAGTTTTTATAAAAAAAAGGAACCAGTGCAGAATACGGCCCGTTAAGGTAGAACAAAACGAAAAAGTCGGCGTGGTTCACCCTTTTTTCCTGATTTTACTGGTATAACAATTTTTTGGTGCAAACTTATATTTTCGGTGATATGGAGGGGTGAAGGGGGAATTTTGGAAAATTTAAAATGGCTATATTTCAAAAAATTTCTGACCGAATTAAAAAAAAATTTGGTATCATTTGAAAGGTAAATAAAATCCACTTTTTTTAATATACATATTAATATACTTTACGTGGATAAATTTTGAGAAAAATCATTTAATAGAAAAAATATATATATATATATTCTGTGTTGCCAAAGAAGGGGAACTGAACACCTTTTGCAGAGAACACCTTTCTGGGTACGCGGCCTTCGGCCGCACTTAGGAATTATAACCCTCAGGCAGTATAATTCTCCTTTCTGTGTTACCAAAGAAGGGGGGCTGAACACCTTTTGCAGAGAACACTTTTCTTCAACTCGCTGGGTGTGGGTCCCGTCTTCTGCTACGAACGGATTAATGGCGTCGCTATGATTGGCTTTCTGATGGGTGAACCCATTATCAGAAAGACAATCATATGCGCGCCAGACATCCGTCCTTATTATCAACCCCTCAGCCACATGCTTCTTGATCAGCGGAGTAAGAATATCCGCTGATCTGCAGATATCTGGGCATACTTCAAGGAGTAGATCCTCACTGTCATCTTGGATCATACCCAGGACCCAGTGACCCTCCACTCGTCTGCCTAAAAATAAGAAAGAGAAAATTTAAATCATAACACAACATAAAATATAACATTTGCTGAATTTCCGCTTTCTGAATTTACTCTCGTCAATCTGGACTATCTTCCCCGGACCACCAATTTTTTCCGCTGGCTTCTTGGTGGTCCAACTGGTATATTATCACGACTTCTCTACAATAATTATACCAGTCGGTGATAGTCGCAGATGAGAGTGTTTTTGGTTCCTTTCGATAATCTTGGCGTAGAGCCATTTCGCGGTTGAAATTCTCTACAAAGCAGTACATTAAATAATATACGTGGGGGGACGCTTATGCGGACGTCCTCGAACCACGTCCCTTTCGCTACCGAAACGCTGGGCCTTTTGGCGCAGTTTCCATGCCGGCACACAAACAACCCTAATTTTCCGCCATTTCGCCTGTTCTTAAGAACCTTATGAAAGGGGCACAGCATAGTAAGTGGGATCAACCCATGCTCCTCTGCGAATTGTCTCCTCTGCTCATGGGTGCTCAATTCGAGTACCAAACACGCAAAATTCCATTCGCCTTGTTGTGAATTCCTTGCGCTGGCGCTTGTGGAAGGACGTTCATCTAGAAATATAAGAATTACAGTTATGGGCAATTATGATAGACGATAATTACTTACCAGCCATTTTAATTAAAAAAACCCAAGAAAATATATGTATAAATGAACCATTACGCATAAATTTTGCGTACAAAATGAAATTCACCGTTATACTTAGAAATATAACCATACCCAACACCCCAATGGAGCCACGGGGACAGTAAAAAAATTTTTTCCATGAAAAGGTTTATATTTTTAATGCTTACTCGGTTATATCTTATTTTCTTTTGTCTCTCATTCATTCTCTCATGCATATTTTAGAGTTTGACAGCTGAACTCCGCCATTTAATTTGCATATGCAACCAAAGTCAGACGAGTGATTTTGAAGGTGTTTTATTTAATGAATTGTGATTAATTGGTTAATATTAAAGTCGTAAAGAAAGTTATAACTAATCGAGTAAAGTGTAAAGTGAAGGGGAATACAAAATTATATTGGTGAAGTGGCTGCTTTAAGGAGAATAGGACTGGTAAATGTACGCTAACTTCCGAATTTTACAAAAAAGGGCATATTTCAAACCCAATTTGTAAATAAATTAGTGACCAAAAATTACAAAAGGTGGGTGTTAAAATAATGTGTAGACCCTTGACTACAAGTGTGTGGAATTTTTTTTGGATAGGGCCACCCCTTTGGATGGAATAGCCCGAAATATTTGGGGGCGCTACTAAACCCCACCAGTATCAACTCGTCGCTTATTTGTGTTTGACGAAGAAAACAAATTAAAGTCTTTAATTGATAGTGGACAGAAATTTCGGTACTTCCGGTTTAAAAATTCTCATGTACAAAAAAATCTACAGATATTACCTTAACCGCAGCTAATGGTTCAGCTATTGTTACATACGGGAAAAAACTTTTGAATGTTAGTATAGGTTTGAGGCGTGAATTCCTTTTTACATTTTTGATTGCTGATATTGCAAAGTCGATTATGGGAGCTGATGTTTTGGGTAAATATGGACTTCTCATTGATATTAAAAAACAAGTGTTTAGTAGATCCGTTAACAAATCTATCAGTTAACACAATTTCGTACTTTTGCAATGTCCCTCTTCCGAAAATTTTTCCAGTAGATGATCAATATACAAAATTATTGAAGGAATTTCCTTCCCTTATTTCTGAGCCAGATTACTCAAAACCGGTTAGCCATACCACGGTTCACAGACGCCACTGAAGGAAACCTTCCTTTTTCTAAGCCAAGGCGCTTAGATCAATTCAAATATCAAATTTAAAGTAGCTAAAACAGAATTCGATTTTTTATTTAAAACAGGGATTTGTAGATTATCAAATTCATACCGAAGAAAGAAGTTAATAACTGGCGTCCTTGTGGTAATTTTAGAAGACTTAATACTGTGACTGTACCGGATCGCTATCCCTTGCCCCATATTCACGATTTTAATATGAGCCTTAGGAATAAAAATATATTTTCAAAACTTGATTTAGTTAGAGTGTATCACCAAATTCCAATGGCAGCAGAAGACATTTTTAAAACGGCGATTACTACTCGTTTCGGTATGTTTGATTTCACCCGAATGCCTTTCGGGCTGAGGAACTCAGCGCAAACGTTTCAGAGATTCATCAACGAAGTTGTAGGTAAATTAGATTTTGTTTTCGCGTATATTGATGATTTGCTGGTCGCAAGTGAGACTGAAGAACAACATTTCAATGGTCTACGTGTACTTTTCGAGCGTTTGTCTGAGTATGGTTTGAACGTCATACCAAGCAAATGTATTTTTGGTGTTTCAAGTATTTTTTAGGACATTGTTTATCTGAGGCAGGGATACAGCCTTCTGAAAACAGAGTAGAAGCGATTCGCAATTTTGAACGACCGAAGTCAATAAAACAAACGCTAAAGTTTTTTTGGTATGGTTAACTATTACCATAGATATATTTCAAAATTAGCTGAGTTTTCTGGAGTTATATATGATTTAATTACTAAAACAAGTAAGACAAAGTTTTG
>NW_023470139.1:0-5051 GCF_013731165.1 Rhagoletis pomonella | reverse complement strand
TTTGCTGATTTTTGTACAAAGTTTGATATTCTGACTTACATGATCTTTGTTAGATAACGAGCCACACTTTCATAAAAATTAGTAAACATTAAATAATCGAAAGGGGAATATCCAAAAAAAGGAAAAATGTCTCTTCCCTATTTGTATGTTCGCCACTCCAGCTACAGCTTATGTTTTTCATATTCGCGATTTTTTGAGGGTATTAGTATTATTTTTTACAATTTCATTAATTATATTATTAACAAGGAAGCTAACTATCACCCCCATTGCGAATTTCGACTGGCAGTAGATAAACGACTATTGAGCGATTGTCGATTATCGATGCTATTGTGAGTGTCGCTTAGTCGCTCAATTAGCGACTGTGAATACTTTTTAATCGCTCATCCTCCTATTGCTGTTTTTTAGTCGTTGGAGTTTGCGTTTATAAAATTTACATAAGAAAGTGTTACTATAATGGATAAGAAGTAAGTCAATTAAACTGGAAGTTGTAAAAAATTGTGCAATATACCTACTATATACGTATGTGTCTGAATTACAGATCAAAAATTGTAAGCAACAAAAGGTAACTTGCGGGGTTGGTCGAGCTAATGCAGAAGAATGAGGACATAATCAAAGGAATTTTCGGAAAGAGTAGGGGCGGTAGCTCCGCTTCTGTTGTGAAAGATATGCAATATATCTTGCGCATATAACTCCGGCTACGTCATCCACAGTATTTTTGTGCAGAACCAACATCAAAGTTTCAAAAAAATTCCATAAATTATTAATCAACTTGTGCTCGGAAATTTGAAATCTTTATTTTAAATTAAAGTTGAATTCTTTCACTACACTTGTATGTTAAAGTTTTTATACTCGGGTCACGCGTTTGTACACAAATACCCAACATCATTGTACAAATAGCTAAATCGTACCGTATTTCCTAAACTTCCATAAAGTTTATTAATGAGGAAAACAGCTTTTCCTGCAAATCCTGTAGAACCTACAAACCGTGAAGCATCTGGAACGTAACTCTTATTCATAAAATTCTCATATGTACATAACTTCATCTTCCAACTCCAAGGGGTCCGACGAATTCCGTAATTCCCTCCTTGCTTTAGCCAACTCTACTAATCTATTAGCTTCCACATCATCTTCCTCATCACTAAACCATATTTCAACTGTATCAATTTTGTAAATTTTATAATAAACGCAATTATTTTAAAAATGGTGTAAATTAAACACTAAAGAAACAAATGTAAACAAACAAACAGCTGTTTACAATTCAGTCAACCATTCACAATAGTACAAATTTTTATCGATCAAGTTACACAATAGCAAAATAAAAGTGGATCGACTCGATCGACAAATTTCTATTCTACTGCCAGTCGACACTCGCAATAGGGGCCTATGTTTATGGCTCACATATATTCTATGTCCTTTGTGATGACGAAAGTGCTCCCTCGTTTGTACGAAAAATTGGTTTTGGCCAGAGTACAGAGAGAGTCTTAATAAATGAACAAAGAAAATACTGAAAAGCGGGACTTAATCGGTACAAATATGAAAAATCGGGACACTTATACGTCCCGGCTTTTGAAAAATATTCAGCGGTACCATTTTCTCAAAATCGGTACGAATGGTCACCGTAGTTATATGGAAGAAAATTCGAAACATCCCCCACAAAACAATTCTAAAGAATCAACGGTAATTTTTAGCTATATTTCTCTTACAGAGTTGCATGTAATGTTGAGTAAAAGTTTACAGGTTGAAATGAATAATGAAATTTTCGAACATACGGGCGGAACATTTCAAATTAAATGCAAAATACGGGATATCCCGGAAAATACGGGACATTTGGCCACGATATTTGCCAGATATTCGTTTTTGTATTTCTTCAAAATAAGTGAACGCTAAAATTTTTTGTTGCATGAATTCTTTTGATGTGACATTGTAAGCGCTTCTAGTTTAAGTTGAAGCGTTAAATAATTTTTCACTTTTTCTTACGGGAAGTTAAGTTAAGTCTAGACTAAATGAGCTTTTATTTGTCATTCCCACAACAGCCGGTTCTACGTTCCGGAATGACTCGGGTTTTACCCGACCAAGGGCTGTTGTTTCGGCGATCTAACCCCGTATACGTCGGCGAAATCCATCAACCGTTTTTCGATAATGGGGCTACATATGTTCCATATCCTTCTGCTCAGGGCTGGCATAAAGTCCAACCCAGGGCCAGAATTTTGGCTGCGTATGCCAGAGACGACCGCATACAAACTCTACCTCGGTCAGGTGCAACGCCTGTGATGGGTGGATTCATCTCCGCACCTGCTCGGGCCTACGTACGCACCGGCAAAGGACGACGTCGTTGGTGGCTCCATGCTGTGTGAATCGGACCGCCTCCACGGCAAACCGCCACCCGCCCGAGCGGCACAACACTAACTAGGAATGTTTATCCCGGGATGCCGGGATCCCGGCCTTTTTTTAGGTACCGAATATCCTGGGATTCTTGGCAAAAAATCCCGGGATATTCGGGATTTGTAATTTGCACTGATGGCAATAATAGAAACTCCTTTTCTTAACCAGTATTGGCTATATTTCTTTTTTTTTATTTAGGAGTTAATATTTTTTTATAAATATTCTGGCTCATTATACATACAACACCGGGCGATAGTTTATTTTACACACAAAAAATCAATATATTCGCGATACCATGGATCAAATATAGTAAAATTGCGTTTTTAGTTTTTCACTCTGACATTGGTAATTCAAAAATGATTTAAAACATTCAGTGAAATGTGCTTAGAGAAAAAGTATGGGTATCATATTAAAGAGAAAATTCTGTAGAATTTAAACAGATTCAGTGCATAAAGACTGCTACGTATTGAAAGTGTCCTTTTAAAATTGTATACATGAAATTTCGCAATATTTGTTTTTGAAAAAATTATATGTTAAGGACTTATATAATTGTAATTGTAATTGTAATTTATTGCAGTCATATGAAACAGACGTTCCTTACAGACTAGAGATAAAAATTAGGTACTTAGACGATACGTGTAAAACATAAAGCACTCTACAGTTTCGAGATCAAAGATAAAATACACTTTTTAGAAGAGAGAAATCCAGTTCGATAGAATTCGAGATCGTGTTGAATTCGTTTAAAGCTCTTGAAATAAGAGCATTTCTGGCATACTCCGTTTTACAATTTCCTCCATAAAACGGCAGAGGATTGCGAAGATTCCTTAGAGGAACATTGAAGTTGACCTGCTCTAGGAGCGTAGGGCCATCGATCACACCATTTATTAAGTTAAACGTAAAAGTTACAGATAGCAAAGATCTTCTGGCTTCCAGGGATTTCAGGTCTATTAATAGCAAACGAGACTTATACGATTTCTGAGGGCAAATTTAAGAAAAACCTTTTGAACCCTTTCAATCCTATTAATTAGGTTTGAGTGGTATGGCCTCCAGATAAAAGAAGCATATTCTAACTTAGAGCGAACAAAAGATGTGTATAACAATTTAAGTGTATAGGGGTCAGAGAACATTGAGCTCTGACGCCTGAGAAACCCAAGTACAGCGTAAGATTTAGAAATGATGTGACTGATATGACTGTTAAAATACCAATTAGAGCTGAAAATTACACCAAGGTCCTTGATTTCTTGAACTCTTTGAAGTTGAGTTTGAGAGATTACATAAGACGTCGAAAGAATACTGTGACTTTTGGAAAAAGTAACTTGAAAACATTTTTTAATATTCAGAGAAAGGCGAGAGCTGAGACACCAACTGTGTAGAATATTAATCTCGGACTGAAGTCAAAGCGCATCATGCGAATTTTCAATCACAGCAAAAATTTTTAAATCGCCAGCATACAGCAAAAATTTAGCAAATGAAAAACAAGAACTCACATCATTTATAAATAATACAAAGAGTAAGGCACCTAAAATGCTACCTTGAGGAACCCCCGATGAGGCAATGAAAGATTCCGAAGAACAACCATTAACAGAGACCACGCCTATCCGACAAATAAGATTTGAGCCATTGCAAAAATACTGAGGCTAGCTTACTGACCAACAATTTATGCGAAACTCTATCAAATGCTTTGGCAAGATCAGTGTAAATGCAATCGACTTGGAAACCGTTCGAGATAGCTGCAATACAATACTCACCAAAGACGCCTAGATTAGTAACCGTAGATCGGTTGGGGACGAAACCATGTTGATTGGGTGAGACTAGACTTTTTGTTGCGAAATACATTTTCTCCTTGACGATAACTTCAAAAAGTTTGGAAATTGTTGAAAGTTTCGAAATGGGTCTGTAATTACAGACATCACTTTTGCTGCCACTTTTAAGAATAGGGGTAATTCAAGTCAATTTCAATTCATCATAAAAAATACCGGAGGCTAGAGACCTATTGAAAATAATTTTTAAAGGAGAGATCAAAGCAGGGCACTTCTTTATAAAGTTTGAAGAGAGCCCATCAATATCTTGTTTTGCAGAAGCTGATAGATTTAAAATGCCATTAGCAATATCGTCAGACAAAAGTCTAAGGGAGCCAAAATTAGTAGAACTCACACTAGCAGAGAAACTAGAATCCACCGTAGGGTTATCATCATATTTTTCAAAGAAAAACTGACTTCCATAGGCCTTAAACTTACTATAAAATTTGTTTCTTAGATTCTTCAGTTTTTTCAAGTCACGATTATACCACGGTAATTTAAACGGTCTTTTTCTATTTATTGGAATGAATTTAAAACAAAAATCAGAAATTACAGATTTGAAAGTAGCGAAGCATTTAGCTACATCGGGGTGAGAGAGTAAGCTTTCCCAATTTAATTCATCCAGTAATCTATCTAACTTGGGATAATCGCAGGCTGCATAATTAAACTTAGGTTTGTCACCAGCATTGAAAGACGGGAATACATAAAATTCAAATTTTAGTAACAGCGGAACATGATGCATATTAGATGGCGTGATCGGATTGTAGCAAACTTCAATGTTACACTTACAGGCATGATTCAACAATTACAGGTTGTAGCAATCGTACAAAAGCAACATTTACCGTTGGTATGAACTCCTTGTGTCAAAAA
>NW_023470138.1:0-5051 GCF_013731165.1 Rhagoletis pomonella | reverse complement strand
ATATACATCTACTTATTTCCGACGAAATACCTTAAAAGTTTGAATAATAATATTGGAAAATCACATCCATTGGGCCAATCGCAACGCAGGAGCGTTCGATATACTCAATGGTGCAACAGCTCGATTTAATCTGACCTTCACGGCCCCTTTCTCACTTGGCTCTTTTTAGTAATAACTTGACTTCAACACTACTTGGCAGCACGTTTTTTGCAATAGTATTGCATACATATTTAAAATATTAGCCAAATCGGATCATAAATAAGATTTTTAGTAATAACTCAACTACAGCGCCAACTGTTGGATTAAATTGTGAAAGTAAACCATCCAGAGACACACTCAAACACACACAAAGAGTTTCGTTAAAATCCGCACAACCATTTAGGAGGATTTCACTCACAAACACACCTACAGAAGAATTATAAATACATTCAAAGATAGCTAAAGGTCGGTGCGTTTGAAGACCTCACACCCTTATATTTCTCCATGAGTATGGGCTTGATTTCAACTATATACATATCTCCATACGAAGTTCCAGTACTGTAACATGAATACTTTCAGAGCTATGCAGTATAAAAATTCGATTTATATGGGAGGTGCCACGCCTCCCTTTCCAACAGCTGCCCTTTTTCTTCATGAATATGCGATTGATTTCGTATATCTCCATACCAAGTTCCAGAACTCTACCATGAACACTTCCAAAGATATACCGAATTTTACATGGTTTGTATGGAAGATGCCACGCCCCCATTTCCAATAGTTCCAATTTTTCTCTAAGAGTATGCGACTGATTTCGTATATCTCCATACAAAGTTCCAGAACTCTACCATGAACATTTCCAGAGATACGTAGTATGAAAAGTTTGGTTTGTATGGGAGATGCCACACCCCTTTTTACAATAGCTTAAATTTTTCTCCAAGGGTATGCGATTGATTTCGTATATCTCCATACCAAGTTCCAGAACTCTACTATGCACACTTTCAGAGATATGTAGCATGAGAAATTCGGTTGGAATGAGAGGTGCCACGCCCCCTTTACATATTGATTTTTTTTAGCCTAAAACCATCCTTGGGACACGTGCGGCAGGTGGCAGTTTAAAAAAAAATCGGTTCAGCCGCTCTCGAGCCTTGCGAAAACTAAAAAACGGCTTTCAAAATATATACTAGTTGAGATATGTATATTATATATTATAATTATATTTTGACAGTATCCGTTGTTTCTGATTGGCGCAAAAATATCTTGCTTAGTGACGAATTCGCCCCTTGATATGATGCTTGCTCAAAGCTATTTATATTCGAAATTGCATGAAACCTGGAAAACAGGAATCTATAAGCTTATCCAGGCAAAAAGCTACCTAAGTACCGAATTTTAAGCAAATCGGATTTCGATAAATTCGATTTCTTCGAATAGATCGGTCCCTGGTCCACTTCTTGGCAAACATGGATCATATATGCTAAAAAACTACCTAGGTACCGAATTTTAAGCAAGTCGGACCGTAAATACGAATTTTCGAATAGATTGGTCCCTGGTCGACTTCTCAGAAAAATGGATCATGTGTGCTAATATGTGCTAAAAAGCTACCTACGTACCGAGTTTTAAGCAAATCGGACCGTAAATAAGATTTTTTCGAATAGATCGGTCCCTGGTCCACTTCTCGGAAAAAATTTCTCATATATGCTAATATATTCTAAAAACCTACCTGCGTACCGAATTTTAAACAAATCGCACCGTAAATACGGATTTTAGAAATATCTCGACTGCACCGCCTCCTATCGACATTATTCTATAACACTCCCAGTGATTATATGCATCCACCGTAAAAATTTCACTAAAATCGGTTGGGTACTTTTGACGCCTATAAAGGACATACAGACAAACATTCATTTTAATATATATAGAAAATGGTTTCTTAAACATGTTCTTTAAAAAAATCCCCTCAAATGAAAAAACAGTTTAAGCGTAAAAAATTTGCATAAAAATATTTAAAAAATATAAAAAAAATTTGAACGGAATCGTAATCACGAGATCTTTGATGCTGTTTTTTAACTTTTTTCAAAGATTTGTATAAGAAAAACTTGAATAGCTGAACCTAACCTCTTCCGATTTAGACTTGTGGGCAAAGTATTTTCTCACCCCTTTTTTATTTCTTTGCTAATAAGCTAACACAAAGGATGAAAGAGAAATTTAGGATGAACGAACACCGTTCAAAGTTGAATTAAGATGTTTTGGTATTTGAAAAAAAAAATTGGGACACGAATGACCTTCTTTTGCACATAAATATAATAGAGTGGGAGAATACCTTTATACCGAGATCCCATAAGTCTAAATCAGAATAGCTTTGGCCCAGTTATTTAAGTTTTTCGTAAATCAATCTTTGAAAAGAGTAAAAAACAGCATCAAAAATCTCATTATTACCATCCGTTGAAAATATTTTCAAATATTTTTATGCAGATTTTTTAAGCCTAATATATTTTATCATCTGAGGGACCTTTTTTCAAAAAGTTCTTTAAGATGTCTACGCGAGAGCAGCAACCACACGTTCCAACCTATAATTAACGAAAAAGTTTATTTAATTGAATCTATTGTATTTATTTATTGAATTCTTATACTTACCAAAATGTGTTCAAGTTGCAATATGTATTCAGCTGTACGAAGAAGAAATGTAAACAAAGCGCAAAGGGTTGCCGTGGTTGGACGTGTGGCGAAACAGTTTACTAAAGAAAAAAGGGGAAGGATTAATTTTGCGATGGTCAGGCAGCAAATTAACCGGCTTAGCATCCAGACATCCCACCTGCAGGTCCTCCGAACCAAAGCCAAGGAGTCCGTACAGCAACTTTCGTCGCCAGTTTGGTCCTTCGTCGCCCGTATAAGGAATCAGCATCAAAGAAGAACATTCACACATAAGTAAAATTACCCATAAAAATCGTGAGTAAGGAAAATTCTCAAAATTAACTAAGTCTTGCGGATTGCGATAATTGTTATGAATTATTGATCTCAAAAAAAAAACATTTTCAAATTTGTATCCTCATACTACACGTAGTTCTCATAAAGGTATATTTAAATTGCGCCATTTTTAATTGCTTTGAATATATACAAAAAACAAACAACAACTATCGCAGTCACAAAAAAGAAAAAACGGCTAACTGTGCTAACCTATACCCACATATACATACACATATACGTCTATAATTACCCCTGTACATACATAATTATTAGCGAGTCCCATACATAGCACAACCACACGAAGGTCCTGCAGTGGGACAAATAGTGGTTTGAATTATAAATTTCACCACACAGTAGAAGCTTGTTTTTCGTTTTAAGACCCAAAACAACTCTCCAATATACAAAGCGGTTTCATTCTTGCACATACACACCCAACAAAAAAAAAAACTAATAATAATAAATAAATCGAAATCAAATAAATAAGTTTCGAGTAGTTGCATTTGAAATGGTGTGTGCAGCACAGAGGGAAGTTACGTTTAAAAGCCCTGCAAATAAAATCGGTGACGAACAGAAAATACAAGGCACCTCTTCCGACTCCCAACGCCCCACACGTGGGGCTGGCAAGATGGTAAAAAAATCCAAACCAGCACTCTCGTCAACCAAATTCATTTCTGAAACTGACAAATTCTTGGATTATTGCACTCGTTTTCGCTGAACCCCCATCCAAGACAACACGGAAGCAGGGCTAGCAATCAAAGACAAAAACATAGATAACTTCTGGAACCGAGTAAATAGTGCCTATGACTTGGTGGTAGACACTGATGATCAAGATCTCCCTCAAGAGTTTAAAACCTCAGCCTATGGCAAATACGGATCTTGTCTCATCACTTATGAGGACACAAAGGAACAGATTGGTGACCAGCTCCAACTTCTTAAGCAAATAATCATACCCGCCCCTCCCATAAGTACACCACAGCCCCAAGAATGTTTCGGTATGGATCTAAAAGTGCCGCCTTGCGACAATGAAATTTCACATTCACATTTTCACAACGTTTCACGTTTACGATTGTCATTGGCACATTCGTCTGTTAAGATTATGGTTTGGTGGTCATTTGCCGCTTTAAATAACCTAAGGAAAAAGTTATATGCGTGAAGAAGTTCTTGAAATTCTCCAGTTGTGCGGCATTTCATAGCACGGTTATTCGCAAAGCGAAATAAATTTTTTCCTCTTCACTCCCTGGCGGCAACAATGACCCGGTTCTATAGTGAATGTCCTAGAAGCTTTACAGTATAGTTGGTGGCAATTTCAAAATGGGTGCGGATCATTGTTCTACAGAAATGCAATATACATCTACTTATTTCCGACGAAATACCTTAAAAGTTTGAATAATAATATTGGAAAATCACATCCATTGGGCCAATCGCAACGCAGGAGCGTTCGATATACTCAATGGTGCAACAGCTCGATTTAATCTGACCTTCACGGCCCCTTTCTCACTTGGCTCTTTTTAGTAATAACTTGACTTCAACACTACTTGGCAGCACGTTTTTTGCAATAGTATTGCATACATATTTAAAATATTAGCCAAATCGGATCATAAATAAGATTTTTAGTAATAACTCAACTACAGCGCCAACTGTTGGATTAAATTGTGAAAGTAAACCATCCAGAGACACACTCAAACACACACAAAGAGTTTCGTTAAAATCCGCACAACCATTTAGGAGGATTTCACTCACAAACACACCTACAGAAGAATTATAAATACATTCAAAGATAGCTAAAGGTCGGTGCGTTTGAAGACCTCACACCCTTATATTTCTCCATGAGTATGGGCTTGATTTCAACTATATACATATCTCCATACGAAGTTCCAGTACTGTAACATGAATACTTTCAGAGCTATGCAGTATAAAAATTCGATTTATATGGGAGGTGCCACGCCTCCCTTTCCAACAGCTGCCCTTTTTCTTCATGAATATGCGATTGATTTCGTATATCTCCATACCAAGTTCCAGAACTCTACCATGAACACTTCCAAAGATATACCGAATTTTACATGGTTTGTATGGAAGATGCCACGCCCCCATTTCCAATAGTTCCAATTTTT
>NW_023470137.1:1536-5052 GCF_013731165.1 Rhagoletis pomonella | reverse complement strand
AGTATATTTGGGTAATCCCTCAAGGTTTCGAGGATAATCGTAACAATTGGTGTCAGAAGTGGGATTGTTGAATAAATCCCGAAGGATAAACTACTGAAAATGGCGAAAATTCAGGACTTAAAGATTGAGGAGCTGAAACAGGAGTTGGAAAAGCGTAATTTGGCCACCTCTGGAAGAAAAGTGGAATTATTATCCCGTTTGCGGGAGGCTATGGAAGCTGAAGGCATCGACGTGGACAAATACGACTTCCAGGGTAAATCCGACGATGCATCCGCAAAGGACGAACAGAAGGATGAGGCTGCTTGTTCGTCGAAGGATGTGCAGCAGACATCCGGGAAGGTTGAAGAACAGCAAAAGTCTCCAAGTTCATCAACAGTTATGGACATGAACACGTTATTGGCTGCCATGTCACAGATGTCATCTCAGATGCAAACACAGTTGTCAGATATTTCGTCGCAGCTACAGGCACAGAAGACACACGTATCACAGTTGCTGGAAGTCCAGGATGCAAAGATTACACAACTGCAGGAGAATTTGGCTAGAGATAACGAACAAATCAAGGATAGACAGGATAAAGTCGAGGCCAAGGTAGAAGAGTTGGAAGGTCGCCTCCGAGATATGCAGTTGAATCGCCCACCTTCTTCGACCAGCGCGCCCAAGGTAAAGACTCCATCCTTTGACGGCACGATTCCTTTCCAAGTCTTTAAGCTCCAGTTTGAGAAGACAGCTACAGCAAATCACTGGAGCATGGAGGATAAATCCGCTGCACTGTTCGTTGCATTAAAAGGACCTGCAGCGGAAATCTTGCAGACTATTCCTGATTGTGAAAGGAACAGTTACGATGCGTTAATGGGTGCAGTGGAAAGACGTTATGGTAGCGAGCACAGGAGACAGATTTACCAGATGGAGCTGGAGAATCGCTGCCAGAAATCTAACGAGACTCTACAAGAATTCGCCTCCGAGGTTGAAAGGTTGGCTCATTTGGCAATTGGAGATGCATCTGGTGAGCACCTCGAAAGAGTAAAAATCCAGAGGTTCATCAACGGAATGCGGGACGTGTATACCAAGCGCGAGACGTATGCAAATCCAAAGCCAACATTTGCTGAGACGGTCTCGTATGCTCACACACGTGAAACGGCAGCGCTCCTAAGTAGACCAGCCTACAAAGCCCATCGAGTAGAAGTGGAAACACCTGACGTGATGAACGAGATCCTGAAAACACTCAAGTCGATGGCAGGGAAGAATACTCCTGGTGCAACCGAGAGGAAGGATGGTGCTAGAAAATGTTTTAGTTGCGGAAAACCAGGCCACTTCGCACGCGAATGTAAGACGGGTTCCAACAGGTCAAACAGTTCAGCAGTACGTAAATGCAGGACTGAGGATGACGAGCCCAACTCCGACCAGTCGTTAAACTAAAACGAGCCAGCAGCAAGGGGCGCACGCTGGCTCCCGCAATTAAATGCCCCATAATCTCCGTCTCGCGAATTGGCAGAAAGGCGAGCAACGTTACTGTTGGTGGATATGTGGACGGACATGAGCGAGTACTAACTGTGGATACGGGCGCATCACATTCCATCATTCGATCTGATTTGGTCACTAAAGATGTAAGGCCATTACCTGGAGCAAGGTTGAGGACAGCAACTGGTGAGGACACCCAAGTTGTAGGAGAGGTAACATGCAAAGTCGCAATAGGGAATGGGACGGTGTTACACAAGTTCATAGTCGCGGCGATTATGGATGAAGTCATCATTGGATTAGACTTTTTATTTGGTCAAGGTATGAAGATCGACATGAAGAACAGGATCATGACGTACGACAACATGGAAGTGCCCCTTAGGTTTGGGTATGATGGTCCGTACAGCAGCAAGCGAGTGATCCTAGAGGAAAGCGAGCAGATTCCACCGAAGTCAGAAGCAGTTGTGTGGGCAAAGATTGATGGAGATTATGGGACAAACAAATTGTGGGTTGTTGAAGCGGCACAAAATTCTACACCGGACGTACTTATTGGTAAAACCCTGGCTAAGACGCAAAAGGATGGACGCATCCCAGTTCGAGTGCTCAATGAGTTCAAATCACCAGTCAAACTCCGAAGAGGAACTGTACTGGGGCAATGTCGAGAGGTAGAGGCAATCTTCAACTGCGAAAAGTTACCTGAAAGCGATTCCATTGGCGAGAATGACATTGCGGAAGACATTAATGCATGGACGGAAGGGTTGGAAGAAAAATACCAGCACAAGGCTAAGGAACTTCTCCAAAGATACTGCAACATATTCGACAAGGATGGCGACAAACCAGGCAGGACTAACGTTGTGAAACATCGCATTGATACTGGCGATGCAAGGCCAATCCGTCAAGCTCCTCGGAGTGTTCCACTTGCCAAACGTGAAACTGTTAGCCAAATAATAAACGAAATGAGCGAGAGTGGTGTGATTGAACCATCAGCGAGTCCATGGAGTTCGCCGGTAGTACTTGTGAAGAAGAAGGATGGTCAAATGCGGTTCTGCGTAGACTACCGGAAACTAAACGATGTGACGAAAAAGGACAGCTATCCTCTTCCCAGGATCGATGACACTCTGGACTCGTTGACTGGAACAAAGTGGTTCTCAACACTCGACCTTAAGAGCGGTTATTGGCAAGTGGAGGTAAGTGACGAGGATAAGGAGAAGACAGCTTTCAGCGTTGGAGACGGTCTGTGGCAATTCACGGTGATGCCCTTTGGATTATGCAACGCTCCTGCCACTTTTGAACGACTTATGGACCATGTGCTCAAAGGACTGCATTGGAAAACATGTTTGGTGTATCTAGACGACATTATCGTATTGGGTAAAAGCTTTGAGGATCACCTGAACAATTTGGAAGAAGTTTTCCAGAGGATAGCTGGCGCTGGTCTGAAGCTAAGTCCTAAAAAGTGCTCACTGTTCAGGAAGGAGGTGAACTACTTAGGGCACAAGGTGACAACGGAGGGCATCTGTACTGCGAAGGAAAAGATAGAAGCAGTAAAGGATTGGCCAAGACCTAGGAACCTGCACGAACTACGAAGTTTTCTTGGGCTATGCACCTACTACCGCCGATTTGTTCCGAATTTCGCCAGCGTTGCTAATAGCCTCCACGAGCTCACTAGGAAAAATAGAGCCTTCGAGTGGAACAAGGAGCAGGAGGAGGCTTTCCAGACTCTGAAAGAACGACTATGTACTGCACCTATGCTAGCGTATCCCGTTCCAGGGGCAACGTTTATTTTGGATACGGATGCTAGTGGTTATGCCATAGGAGGCGTACTGTCGCAGGTAATTGATGGGCAGGAGAAGGTAGTTGCCTACTATAGCCGGTCGATTGGAAAACCAGAGAGGAACTACTGCGTAACTCGGAGAGAACTGCTAGCGTTGGTGGACTGCGTCAAACATTTCCACAAGTACCTCTATGGGCAACGTTTCCGAGTTCGAACGGACCATGCAGCGCTGAAGTGGCTACTACAGTTTAAGAATCCAGAAGGACAGCTAGCTCGGTGGATTGAGAGAC
>NW_023470137.1:0-1436 GCF_013731165.1 Rhagoletis pomonella | reverse complement strand
GTTATGACTTCGCTATTGAGCACCGCAAGGGAAGTGTCCACGGTAATGCTGATGCCATGTCCCGCCGACCATGTAGCCTGGAATGTAAACACTGCTCAAAAGCTGAGGGAAAAGAGGACATTATAGACGTCCGTCTAACGACAATAACACCATCGGAAGAGTGGAAGGAAGAACAGCTACGAAAGTGTCAGCAGGAAGATCCAGATCTGGAGCTTTTGATGCATGGACTGGAGGTGGACAGGAGGCCAACTAAGGAGCAAATGGCAGCGGAAAGCCCCATCGCAAAGGCGTACTGGGCACAATGGAACAGCTTAAAATTAATATCTGGCTGTTTGCATAGGGTATGGGAAAGCGAAGATGGCCAGTGCTCCCGCAACCTGATAGTAGTTCCAAGGGTAAGAATTCCGGATGTACTCAAGGAATTCCACAATGGTCCTAGTGGAGGGCACCTGGGAATCACGAAGACCCTGGAGAAGGTTAAGCAGAGGTTCTATTGGGTTGGTTGTCGGCAATCGGTCGCAGAGTGGATTGCTAACTGCGCGGAGTGTATTGCAGCTAAGGGGCCGAAATCCAGAAGTCATGGCCAGATGAAGCAATATAACTCAGGTGCACCTTTCGAGCGGATTGCTATGGATGTAGCCGGTCCATTTCCTATGAGCGCACAGGGAAACAAATACGTCCTCGTGGTTATGGACTACTTTAGCAAATGGCCGGAGGTATACCCGATTCCAAACCAGGAAGCTAAAACAGTAGCGGAGGTATTTACCTACAATTGGGTTGCGAGATACGGTGTACCTATAGAGCTGCACTCTGACCAGGGAAGAAATTTTGAGTCCGCAGTGTTCCAAGAGATGTGCCAGATACTGGGTATCCGGAAAACTCGAACGACGGCTCTTCATCCCCAATCAGACGGCATGGTGGAACGGTTCAACCGAACCCTGGAAGAGCATTTGCGGAAGGTCGTGGACAAGAATCAAAAAGATTGGGATGTCCGCATACCCTTGTTCCTGATGGGATACCGGTCAGCAGTGCATGAAACAACGGGTAAAACTCCTGCAAGGGTAATATTCGGCAGTGAGCTCCGTTTGCCTAGTGATCTGAAGTTTGGGGTGACTGGTGATGCTAGAAGGATTGGAAAAGAGACGTCAAACATCCTGGAAGAGGAGCTGAGAGAGATACATGCTCTTGTGAGACAGCGCACACAAATTATGAGTGACAAGATGAAAGCCAGGTATGATAAGGCGATGAATTCCGAGGGTTTCCAGGAAGGAGATTTGGTGTTGCTGTATAATCCACAACGAAAGAAAGGTTTGTCCCCAAAACTACAATGCAACTGGGAAGGTCCGTATAAGGTCGTAAAACGGCTAAATGACGTAGTGTATCGGATCCAGACCGTTGGGAGACCAAGAAACAAGATGAAGGTGGTCCACTTGGAA
>NW_023470136.1:0-5052 GCF_013731165.1 Rhagoletis pomonella | reverse complement strand
TGATTCCTGTAATTAATTTTCTAATAAATAAACATTCTTTCGATCAGTTCTCCTTAATCGAGAAACTACAGACAATGTTTGCATAAAGTCTCCTGCGACCAATATCAATGCATTTTCGAATGGTTGAACGTTTCCACGCAAATCTCGCAACAATTGATCAAGGACCTCAAGCGATTTTTTATGTGCCATGGTGCACTCATCCCAAACAATGAAATTAAGTTTTTGTAATACTTTTTCTATACCGGTTGCTCTGGAAATATTTTACGTGGGAGTTTCGATGATTTATATGTTCAATGCCAGCTCACCTGGTAACAATGTCGCAGTACCTCCTGGCGAATCCAAGAAGAAGGTCCCCCAACTCTGTCATCTATCATTTGCATATTCTTCTTCTACTTTGGCTTTGTAACCACCTAAGCCATTTTGGCCGAGCTCGACAAAGAACGCCAGTCGAGTGGAATCCTTTCACACCTGCAACTTCGGTTCCTATTGGAAAACCATGTATAAGCCAGCGGAGCAGCTGCATTTTCATTCCCTGCACTATGTACATTTCGTTGAAAATCTCATACAACTCATCGTCTACGGTAATCCCCGTCGCCCACGCGCAGAAGCCTGTATATCTTCCGTAAGATCTTTCTCTCGAATACTCCAAGAGACGTCTCATCGAATGTTGTGATTATCTAAGCTTCTGCGCCGTATAACAGCTCGGGCATGATGAGTGACTTCTAGGCTGCGGTTTTTGTATGTGGAGAAAGGACTTTACTTCCGAATTGCCTACTCAGTCCAAAGTTGCACTTGTTGGCAACAGTGATTCTGCGTGGGTTTTCCATGCTGATATTTTTATCGGTGATAGTGCTGGTTCCCTAGTAAATGAAATTCTCCACTTTCCCGAAATTATAACTGTCAACAGTGACGTGGGTTCCAAGGCGCGAACGCGGTGACTGGAGATACTTCGTCTTGTCCTCGTTTACCACCAAACGCATTCGCTTTGCTTCCTTATCCAGCTTGGAAAAGGCAGAAGAGACTTCGCGATTTTTGTTACCGATGATGTCGATGTCATCGGCACACGTCAGAAATTATACGCCCTTGTAAAATAATGTTCCTATATGGTTCAGTTCTGCAGCTCATATTAACATTTACATCATGCGATCGTAAATGCCCTTCTGCTTTCGCTTTAATTTGGGAATCCTTGATCGGGAATAGGAGTTCACAATAGTAATGATAATCATAATCATAATATTATCTCAAGTTATTCAAAATTTCTTTACTCGCAATATACGTAGTAGGCCTTGGCGACCCCAAACGAAATTGCTTACGATTAAAAGTTGACTGATTTATAATGCAAGGGAATGGTGTCACCAATTTTAAGTGTTCATTAAGTATTTTTTAAACAGCTTTTATGCGATAGTTTTTTGTTTTCGTTACTCTTTTATCATTTTGTTACCGCATAACTTTGGACCACGTCACCTGTTTTCCAGGTGATCCCATACTAATTTAGTTTAGATCCGATCATTGGATCATGAAAAAATTAACGGTGGTCTTAAATTTGTATATGGGAATTTAAGCCGATTGTGTTTTTGCTTAAAAATTACTTGTTTATTAATTTTTTACATTAAGTAATTTGTGTACCAACTCTTCGTTGATAATATGATCACTTCGTTTGATAAGATGTTGCGAATTCTATATTTATTTAAACTGTTCGGATTTTGGATAAGTTTAATGATTTTAAAAATTCCCTAGTAAAACTTTTCCAAACACTTTTCGTTTGGAACCAGTTATGTTATATTTCATTTAACTTTAATATTTTCAGTCTTTACTTTTAGATAGGTGATAATCCTATTAAAATTATTTCCAAATCAATATTTTTCAAATACCTTTCCTTTGTCACCCATTTTATCTGCTGTAAGCATTTTCGAAACTCTTTAGTTTCGACACACACATGGCAATACTTCATTTATTTTATCAATTTAATTGAGTTAACATTTTCAAATAGAAGGCAACCCTCCTCAAAATTATCTCCAACAGTTATCTTTCTGAAACCTATTCAATTTGATACCCACATTGTAATGTTTCATTTATTTTATCAATTTAGCCGAGTTTAAACTTTAAATAGGTGGCAACTCTCCTCAAAAATATTTCCTATAGTAATATTTCTGAAACCTATTTTATTTGATACCCTCGTGGCAATATTTCATTTATTTTATCAATCTAACCGAGTTAAAATTTTAAAATAGGTGGCAGCCCTCCTCAAAAATATTTCCAATAGTTATCTTTCTGAAACCTATTTAATTTTATAAATACCCACATTGCAATATTGCATTTATTTATCAATTAAACTGAGTTAAAATTTTTAAATAGGTGGAAACCCTCTCCAAAAATATCTCCAACAGTCATATTTCTTAAACCTCTTTAATTTTATACCTATATAATAAGTTATTTATTTTATAAATTAAATTGAGTTAAATTTTCGAACAGATAACAACCCTCCTCAAACATATTTTCGGCTGTAAGCCTTCTTAAAAATCTTAAGTTTGATACCCATATTGAAATGCTTCATTTACTTTATCAATTTAACTGAACTAAAATTTTCAAATAGGTGGCAACCCTCCACAAACATATTTCCAACAGTCATATTTTCTAGACCTCTTTTATTCGATACCTGTATTGTAATAGGTCATTCATTTTACCTTTAAATTGAGTTGAATTTTCAAAGAGGTGGCAACCCTCTTCAAACATATTTTCGGCTGTAAGCCTTCTTAAAAATCTTAAGTTTGATACCCATATTGAAATGCTTCATTTACTTTATCAATTTAACTGAACTAAAATTTTCAAATAGGTGGCAACCCTCCTCAAACATATTTCCAACAGTCATATTTCCTAGACCTCTTTAATTCGATACCTGTATTGTAATAGGTCATTCATTTAAATTGAGTTGAATTTTCAAACAGGTGGCAACCCTCCTCAAACATATTTTCGGCTGTAAGCCTTTAGTTTGTGGGGTTTAGTTTGACACCCACACGGCAATATTTCATTTACTTTATCAATTTAACTTAGCTAAATTTTTCAAATAGGTGGCAACCATCCTCAAAAGTATTCCAGCAGATATCTTTCTTAACCCTATTTAATTTTATACCCACATTGCAATATTTCATTTATTTTATCAATTTAACTGAGTTAAAATTTTCAAATAGGTGGCGGCCGTCCTCAAAATTATCTCCAGCAGTTATCTTTCTTAAACCTCTTTAATCTGATACCCATATTGTAATATTTCATTTATTTTATCAATATAACCGTATTTAAAAATTTTCAAAAAGGTGGCAGCTCTCCAAATTTTTGTAGTATAATTGATCCTGGTATTATACCGAGCAATACAAAAAAAAATATTCAAATCAGTTCAGCGGTTCTCGAGTTTTGATGACCGTGACAAACGAACACAACATTTTTATATATATAGATATAGATTTCTAAATGAAGATTTCTCAAATGCCATTAGTTTGGTACCGATATTGTAACATTTCATGTATTTTACCAATTTAATTGAGTTAAATTTTTTAAACAGGTGGCAACCCTCCTCAAACGTATTTTCTACTGTAGGTCTTTTAAAAACTCTTTAGTTTGATACCCTCATTGCAATATTTCATTTGTTTAATCAATTTAACTGAGTTAACATTTTCAAATAGGTGGCAAACCTCCTCAAAAGTATTTCCAAAAGTCTTCCTTCTTACTCCTTTTTAATTTGATACCTATGTATATCAATTAAACTGGGGTAAATTTTCAAACAGGTGGCAACCCTCTTCAACAATATTTTCGGCGTAAGCCTTCTTAAAAATCTAAAGTTTGATACCAAAATTACCGTATTTCATTTATTTTAACAAAATAACTGAATTTAAATTTTCAAAGATGTGGCAATTTTACTCAAAAATATTTCTAGCAGTTATCTTTCTTAAACCTCATAAATTTAATATCTATATTGTAATATATCATTTAGTTTATCAATTAAATTGTGCCAAATTTTTTAACAGGTGGCAACCCTTCTTTATAATATTTTCGACTGTAAGCCTTCTTAAAACTCTTTAGTTTGATACCCACATAGCAATATTTCATTTACTTTATCAATTTAACTGAGTTAAAATTTTAAAATGGGTGGCAACCCTCCCCAAAAATATTTCCAACAGTTATCTTTCTAAACCTCTTTAATTTGATACCAATATTGTAATATTTAATTTATTTCCTCAGCGTAATTTAGTTAAACTTTCAAACAGGTGGCAACCCTAATCACACATATTTTTGGCTAGAAGCCTTCTTAAAACTCTTTAATTTGATACTCACATTGCAATATTTCATTTACTTAATCAACTTAACTGAGTTAAAATTTTAAATTAGGTGGCAACCCTCCTCAAAAATATTTCCATCAGTCATTTTTCTCAAACCTCTTTAATTTGATACCCATATTGTAATAATTAATTTATTTTGTCAATATAATTGGGTTTAAAAATTTTCAAATAGGTGGCAACCCTCCAATTTTTTGCGATATCATTGGTTCTGGTATTATACCGAACAATACAAAAAAAAAAAATATTCAAATCGGTTCAGCCGTTCTCGAGTTTTGAGGACCGTGGCATACGAACACAACATTTTTATTAATATAGATATCAGTATTTCTTAGTTTAAAAATTCATCTCTTACATAAATGAAAAAAATTAGATCAAATTAAGCATATACAACTTTTTCATGCCTAGGACGAATAAATTCTCCAAAGGGCTAAAAAAAAAGGGGTAGGGGCAATTTCAAATTTATGTGGCCAAAAACAGTATTTGGTAGCTAAATCTAGCCACCAAAGGGCTAGAACGGCAACACTGGTCATATGCATAAAATTTACACTGGGCGATTCAATGAATGAGACTGTGTGCGTGGAAATCATTGCTCCGCTACCGTTGTTCGTATATGGGTGAAACACGCATGTGGTCACAGAGCATGATGCGATAATACAAGGTGGTATCAATTGTGACAGCTCGATTTGACACTGCCTTAGCTCAGTAGAACGAGAAGAAAAAC
>NW_023470135.1:0-5052 GCF_013731165.1 Rhagoletis pomonella | reverse complement strand
TTCTTCTTCCATTCTTGCTCACGTTTTGGCATTTCTCTCTCGCAATTGCACCAGTGTGACGTCACACAAAAGTTATTCTCAAAAATCCTCTCTGATCGGCGCAATCTTGTATTCTATCATTCTTGTGTTTCACCCATATACGAACAGCGGTAGCAGAGCAATGATTTCCACGCACAATGCAATGGTCGGCATACTATACCATTCAAACGATTCAATAAGTGGGACTGTGTGCATTGCTCAGCTGGCGCTCTTCGTATGTGAAACACACATGTGCTCAGAGAGCGCTCAGCATTCTTTAGGGGTGGCTCACAAGCATGAATATGTTCCACTCTCAAACCAAATCGTGGTTGCCTCAACTAAGATTTGGTAACTATGACTAAACCATGTGTTGAAATAAAGCTTATCTGCATTAGCAGAGCTTAATAACATCCTTTTATAAACCATACGTTAAGTTGAATGGAATTTGTAGAAATATGCTTCAAAGAAATATTTATTAGTATTAACCAAACCCTTCAACTAAATTAACGATTTTAATATATTTAATTATAATCACCAACCCATGGTAATAGATCCCAATCCTTAGTAACAGTTCCCAAATATTGTCAAAATTCGGGAAATAAATATCTTTAGTTGTCGCAACTAATCCTTTTTCTCGGTGTATCAGGAATTGCAGTTCTGACATAAATGCCTCTACGGCTTGTGCTTTGAGTACATTCTACCCCTGACAGACTTTCATTTACCACTGAAGAATTGCTAACCAGGCTATAAACGCGAGTCGAATTTTGAGCGATAGGTTCGATAGTCGGGTTTGAAATGCTCACTTCTTAAATTTTTGCTCAATAACTTCTGTGGTAATAACCAAAGCATATTCAACAAGGTAGAAGTTACAATTCAGTCGAGCTCTCTAATACCTGACTGTAATGTCAAAAAATGTAAACAAAGAAATTAACCCTTTGTTATGCATTTACCATATTTGATAGAACTCAACATCTTTGAAATGAAAGTTTTTGTAAATATGAAAATATTTAAAATCTCATTAGTATCAGCTTCATTTTATTTATTGAATTTTCGGTTTAATGTAAATGTGGAAATACATACTTACCCAATATTAAACACTAAATGAAACCCACTCATTTATAAAACCGTTTTGACAATTTTCTTGCTTTTACTATCCCAATGTTTTTGAGCATTTATTTTTTTATTCAAATACTTAATTCTAAAGTATATTAGACATTAAAAAAAGTTTGATTCTTCTAAATTTACATGAGAACTTAACTTCAATAATTTAGCTATTAAATTTTTGCTATGCGAAATTTCCTTTCCCTTAAATTTATTAAAATTTACTTTCAGTTTCTTTATGTCAACAAGGATTACTGGTTTAGGTTTTATCAGACCACTATTTGAAATTTTGCCTATCCATGTATGTATATGAAAGGGAGATTTTCTTTTCATATTCGGTATGATAAATCCTGCTCCTGGGACCAAACGCGTCCACTTAGAAATACTCGGCTGCGATAGGCAACAAATAAAGTCACGACCACACGTGAAGAGTCTCCTAATGAAACATCGCAGCAATTTGCCCACCGTTGTCGCTTCACTTGACAATTCGAAGGTTTAAAATAAGGCACAAGTTTGTTGTCCAGGCTCTTGATAAACACAACGCACCGCTCGCAATTCCTTTTCATTTTATTATGTATTTAAAATCAGTCGCACAGCTCACAATTGAAAATTTATAAAAAAAAAAATTGTTTGAATAGTATAGGGTTAAGAGTTGACATTTCAGTCGCAGTTCAAAAGAGAGAAATGTCGAAATCACTTCTACCTTGTTATGCCTTGGTAATAACCAAGGTTTTGTATAACGAGGTGTAACAGAAGTTGTTTTTTTTTGCGGAATCACTTATTATTTCCCAAATCAGGCGATTGATTGAGGACCAGAAAAATGTTTTGGAGGGTGTATGTATGCCGATAAAGTGAGGGTAAGTTACTGACAACACCTTGTTATTATTACACCATGGAAATTACCTTCTTTTTTGTATCATGCTCTGGAGCAACGACATACTTGTGAACAGCTGAGTAAAAGATTGTAAGAAACGAACTCTGTGAAAATAGGTAGGTAAAAGTAGGTTTCTATTTTTGAACTGAATAAAAAAAAGTGGTTTATCGTGTAATATCTGTATGGCGCGGTGTTCCGTGTTATAACGTAACGTAAAAATTTGGTATTTGCCTGTGTTTTGTGGAATAAAAGTTGTATGTATTGTCCCGTATTGTTCAAGATTTTTATGTTAGGTGAGAGTTGAGAGTCTGCTCTTTAAAATCATGTGTGTGTGTTTTGCCGCTTTTTGTCCCAATTAAGAATATTTGTGATTTTCGGCAACATTTGAAGGCTAGAGGGCGATCGTAAAACTACTGAAGCTTATTCACTCAACATTGAACAATGCTTTTTAGGCAAAAAGTAAGAATATTATAAGTTTTTGAAAAATGGGCGTAGCCACGCCCACTTATGATTACATGTGTATATCATGGTAACCGCTCCACCAATTTCTCCCAAACTTGGCACGGTTGTTGGCCTTGGTAAAACATACCAAACGGCAGAAAAGTTTTTAAATACAATAACCACGCCCATATAAGGGTAATATGGAGAAATACGAAATCTTCGATAAATCGGTAAATACTGAAGCTTATTTATTCAAAATTGAAGTTTGCGATAATTCTTTAGCAAGAAATAAGCTTACAATAAAATTTTTGAAAATGGGCGTGGAACCGCCCACTTATGACCACATATGTGTATCGCGGTAGCCGTGTGCTATTTTTAAAATGAGATACTTATGTATATTTTGTAAGGAAGATAGGTAGAACAAAATCGTAGGTCAAAATCAACTTTGAATAAACACACGCAAATTAAGTTTTGTATTTTAAGTGTAATTCTTCCCTAGCTAGTCGCTCTTTCATTTCCAATTCCATAATTTGCATTTTTTTTTAACTATAGCTCTTTTTCTTTTATTGCTACTTGCCTTTCCCTTAGTTTTATTTCCCTTTCTTTTGTTTCTTTATCTGCATCTAATTTTCATTTTCTTAAAGCTAATGCCTCAGTTTGCACTTTCATTATACACCTAGAAAAAGGTTTAGTTATAATAACCAAGATTTGGTTATAGTAATCAAGTGGCACAGTTGGATATGGCGAAATAAATATATAGTTCACGAAAGTCTGCAATTTACTTAAGACTTCTAGTTGGGACAAATGTATATTTGTTAATAATTACAAAACGACTACCTAATCATTGTTGAGCAAATTCAGTTTTCAATTAATTTTGTGAACTTGCTGTAGACTTGAATCAGCTAACCGTTTATTATTGGAAAAAAAGTTTCAGTTTGACACAAATTAAAATTTAATCGATGTTTGTTGTGTTTACTTTCTTCTTTTATTTGCATATATTAAGCATAAAAAATGCGTACATATTTACATAAGTTAGTTACTAAAATAAATAATACATATATATATGGTGGTAAGAATTTCCTAGAACACAACGATGAAACAGGAACAGTCGTGCGAAAACCTAGGTCAATATCTGCTGGAAGTATACTGCTTTTCTTGTTCCTTGGCTAAATAGACTTTCAAATTATAATTCACATGAATCAAACTTTATATTTTTAAATAACTATGCGCGCACCGAAAAAACTCGCGGTGATAGCAAAACTGAAACTTGGACAAACAAGTCTGGGCATGTCGTAGCACACACTTTTCTTTCTCTACCTAGCGCAGCGATCGACATGCCATAGCTTACTGAGCGCTCTGGGACCACACGCGTGTTTCACCCACGATTGAGAGAATACAAAGGTTGCGCCGATCTCGGACCGCTATTCCTCTCTTAACGAATTTGACAGAATCGTTGTTTGCATGACGTCACACTGGTGCAACTTGTTTACATTTTCCTTGCAACATTTTTTCTTCTTCTTCCATTCTTGCTCACGTTTTGGCATTTCTCTCTCGCAATTGCACCAGTGTGACGTCACACAAAAGTTATTCTCAAAAATCCTCTCTGATCGGCGCAATCTTGTATTCTATCATTCTTGTGTTTCACCCATATACGAACAGCGGTAGCAGAGCAATGATTTCCACGCACAATGCAATGGTCGGCATACTATACCATTCAAACGATTCAATAAGTGGGACTGTGTGCATTGCTCAGCTGGCGCTCTTCGTATGTGAAACACACATGTGCTCAGAGAGCGCTCAGCATTCTTTAGGGGTGGCTCACAAGCATGAATATGTTCCACTCTCAAACCAAATCGTGGTTGCCTCAACTAAGATTTGGTAACTATGACTAAACCATGTGTTGAAATAAAGCTTATCTGCATTAGCAGAGCTTAATAACATCCTTTTATAAACCATACGTTAAGTTGAATGGAATTTGTAGAAATATGCTTCAAAGAAATATTTATTAGTATTAACCAAACCCTTCAACTAAATTAACGATTTTAATATATTTAATTATAATCACCAACCCATGGTAATAGATCCCAATCCTTAGTAACAGTTCCCAAATATTGTCAAAATTCGGGAAATAAATATCTTTAGTTGTCGCAACTAATCCTTTTTCTCGGTGTATCAGGAATTGCAGTTCTGACATAAATGCCTCTACGGCTTGTGCTTTGAGTACATTCTACCCCTGACAGACTTTCATTTACCACTGAAGAATTGCTAACCAGGCTATAAACGCGAGTCGAATTTTGAGCGATAGGTTCGATAGTCGGGTTTGAAATGCTCACTTCTTAAATTTTTGCTCAATAACTTCTGTGGTAATAACCAAAGCATATTCAACAAGGTAGAAGTTACAATTCAGTCGAGCTCTCTAATACCTGACTGTAATGTCAAAAAATGTAAACAAAGAAATTAACCCTTTGTTATGCATTTACCATATTTGATAGAACTCAACATCTTTGAAATGAAAGTTTTTGTAAATATGAAAATATTTAAAATCTCATTAGTATCAGCTTCATTTTATTTATTGAATTTTCGGTTTAATGTAAATGTGGAAATACATACTTACCCAA
>NW_023470134.1:0-5052 GCF_013731165.1 Rhagoletis pomonella | reverse complement strand
GCAATATTATGCTTTACACAATTTTAAAAAGAAACAACAAGGACAGCAGGATAAGCCAAATTATAAGAGAGAGTTTCAGCCAAGCAGGCAGAACAGTATCTGAATTAGAGATGGACGCGGGATATCGGGACTATTTTCAAATAGTCAGGATGGGCGGTATCGGGAAGGTGCTTAAAAAGTTTCTGGCGGGACGGGACCCAAAGTGTTTATCGACACTCTCGATAAAACCCCAAACTTTCGAGGGTTAAGAAATTGTTTTTAAGAACGTTGTGTGAAATCATCACTTTTATAATAGCTTCGTTTCTTTGTAAATGAGCGGCAAAAGAACGCTCAACTCTCTAGGTATCTGGCAATGAAGATGTTACTAGATTAATAGGATTTATGTACAAAAACCAATGGAAATAAATAAATTTACAATAAGAGTAGTGGTAGTACATATTTATTTTGCTTAGGTTGAAGTAAATATTTCCATAGACCGAATAAAGTTACACTGCAAACTATACTTAATTAAATAGTGTTATTGATACGGTGACCAGATTTCTGTGGCACAATTCGGGACAATTCCAAAGCATCGAATCCGAACATAAAAATTTGTTTTTAGAATAAAAATACAACATCTTTCAAAACAGTTTTATTTAAAACACAACAAAGAGAAAAAAATTGAAAAGCAATCCCAAAAATGTATACACAGAGTATACAGTGACTCAAACAAATGACCACGTCTCGGTTTTTTTTTAAATATCCGTAATATTTTTCGAGGTAATTTTTTTGTTATTTTTCTATAAAAAAAAACTGTCCCAGCTTTAACCAAATTATACCCAAATTAGGAAAATTCAACAAATTTTCATCAAAATTTCAATTTTTTACCCTGAATCTTTGGGACATTTTTGGGTATGCAGTTTTAAAGTCCATAAAATTTTATTCTAATGAAGTGCAAGTTTCAAACGGCTAAAAAAATCCCGTCGACGAATTTTAGCAATTTTGATATAAATTTTAAACATTTTAGTAGTTTTTTAGAATTGTTTCGAGTGTGTAGTTTTGTAGCCCATACGTTTTTTTTTTTAATTTTAGTATAAGAAAGTGTAAGTTTGAAGTTACCTGGACTTACCGTTGATTTTTAGCAATTTTTTCGCGCATTTTCTTCCATACAAATAATCTATACTATTATATAAAATTGATTATATGGAGTACGTTTGTAACGACTTATTTCTCAAAGTACTAGACCGATTTTAATATTTTTTTAGTATTTGGCCGTGACGTCAATAAATACCAGAATGAGAGAGCAAGACGAACTCGACAAGAAAAAGAGGAAGCATCGAACAAAAGGCAGTATTGCCAAGTTTTCAATTTGAAAAAGCACCAAATATTTATTGGTGTATTTTATGGACTTTATATGCATACATAATTATATTGTAAGGATGCCGATTCAAATTAATAAAAATCAATGTTTCTTGCACGACGGTCGATTTTTTCTGGATTGATTGAATTTACTGCCACATATTTTGTTGTCGCTTATGATTTTGCCATGATTTTATTAAAATTTTTGTGAAGTTGCTTACCACGCTTATGATTTCTATAAATTTTGCTTCCATTTTTTTCAGATTTTATAATTTGGTGTCTTCAAACTAAAAACAAAAGCACCAAAAACGCACCAAGCACCAAACTCAAAAATGTTCGGGTTTTGAATACCCACTAAATTTGGTGCGAAAAGCATTAAGTTGGCAACAGTGAATGTAAACAAAAGTATTTTATGACGTCAGCGATTGGGTGGATGCTGTCAAATCGACGATGAGAGGGTTAGCGGTCCGCGAATGGCGCGACCTTTATTTTCTGGATCGTGGCTCCGAGTAATAAGAAATATATTGGTTTATTCCTTATGCACGTAGCATTTCTCTTTCCGCGTGATTTTTTGAGTTGAAATTTCAAAGGATAATCGTTATTTGCGGTCCCTGGAAAAAGACCAATACAAGAATGAAAGTAAAGGTGACTACGTACATAGATAAAGAAAAGGATAAAGGCAAAGGTAAAAATAAAAACAAAAACAAAGATGCGTAAAGATAAAGCAAAAACAAGTAAGCAAGTCTAAGTTCGGGCGGAGCCGAACATTAAATACCCGGCGCAAGTATTTAATATATGACTTTCACCTTTCCGAAAGCTACCGCTAAATGGTAAGCCGGGCGAATCAATTTTTTAGTAAATTAGAGTCCTTAAATTTCGAAATTTTGAAGTTTAAAGCAGTTCTGAAATTTACCGTTATATGAAAAGCGGCCGCAATTTTAGTCCGATTTCAATAATTTTCAACGTTTTGCTTTTATGTGGCAAGCACAATAAAAATATCGAGTTCGGTACAAATTGGTAGAACTGTTACCGATATACATATATGTGATTATAAGTGGGCGGTGCCACGCCCATTTTCCAAAATTTTACCACAAACGTATTTCTTGGTAAAGAATTGTTGCAAGCATCAATTTTGAATAAATTAGCTTTAATATTTACTGATTTATCGAAGATTTTGTATTTCTCTAAATTACCGTTATATGGGATGTGGGCGTGGTTATTGTCCGATTTTTTAAATTTTCGGCCATTTAGTATGCTGTATCAAAGCCAACAATTGTGCCAAGTTTGGAAGAAATTGGTGCAGCGGTTACCAAGATATATACATGTAACCATAAGTGGGCGTAGCTACGCCCATTTCCCAAAAATTTATAATATTCTTATTTTTCGTCTAAAAATTCATAAAATATCGCAGTTTTCGTATTTCTGGAAATTACCGTTATATGGGAAGTGGGCGTGGTTATAGTCCGATTTCGCCCAGTTTCAATACCAAGCTACCTTGGATTAACGGAAATCTACGTACCAAATTTCCTTGAGATACCTCAATTTTTGCTCGAGTTATCGTGTACACGGACGGACGGACAGACGGACTGACGGACGGACAGGCAGACATGGCTCAATCGATTTCTCTTTTCATTCTGATCATTTATGTATACATTTGCCTATATCTATCTCGATGTTGCAAACAACCGTTATGTGAACAAAATTAATATACCCTTGTGCACAGGTGCGCTCGGGTATAATGAAGGTCAAGGTAAATTTAAACATTTTACTTATATACTTATACATAAGGGCAAAGGTGAAGGGGAATATGTAGATGAAGAAAATGATAAACATAAAAGTAAAGACAAAGAGGAGGACGAGGATACCGATAAAAGTAAAGATGAAGATAGGGGAAGAAAGATTAAGATAAAGGTAATTGAAGAGGAAAGGAGATAGAGAGAGATGCAGAGACTCAATCTGGGAACTATTTTGGGATTTTAGAGATTTTCGAGATTTTTGAGACTTATCGATTAAATAATCGATATTTTTATCGGTTTTTTTATCAATATTTATCGACTTTGTTATCGATATTTTGATCGATTTTGTAATCGACATTTTTAACTATTTTGTTAGCGATATTTTTTATCGATTTTGTTATCAATATTTTTATCGATTTTGTTATCGATATTTTTATCGATGTTTATCGATTTTATTATAGGTATTTTTCACCATTTTGTTATCGATATTAATCGATTTTGTTATCGATATTTAGCGATTTTGTTATTGATATTTATCGTTTTAGTTGTCGATATTTATCGATTTTGTTATCGATATTAATTGATTTTGTTGTCGATATTTATCGATTTTGTTATCGGTATTAATCGACTTTGTTATTGATATTTATAGATTTTGTTATGAATATTTTTATCGGTTTTGTTATCGATATTTTTAACGATTTGGTTATGGATATTTTAATCGATTTTGTTATGTTTTGTCGAGTTTCTAATAGATTTGGCTACTTTTTTTAATTATTTATATTTTTTAATTACAGTGGTTTATAAAACAAAAAGTGTCTGCATATACAACCAAACCTCTATATCCCTATGGTATTCGAAGCACTGAATGAGAATTCGAGGTATGTTAGCCTCCATCATGTCAGGGTCGAGATCACTTGAAGACTAAGTAAGGAAAAATTCATTAAATAATATGAAAATTCTTATTTATATGGGGTTTTCGACTCGCTGAATACGTATCCGAGGTCCGTTAACCTACATCAGGTTCGAGGTAATTTGAGGGTCAAATAGGAAAAAATTATTAAAGAAAAATAAAAATTCATACGCATAAGATTTTGTGGTCGCTGAATACGAATATGGGGGTCCCTTGAGTTATCTACAAGTCATGCCAAGGTCATCTCAGAGTCAGATTCAGAAGAAGTGTATTAAATTTTAGGTTTATTCAATGAATTGTTTTCTACTTGACCTTCAAATAACCTCTAATCTGACGTGCTAGCTGTGTTATTATTTGTATTCAAAATTTTTAGCGACAAGAACTCTGCCTGCGTCAAATCAAATGCATTAATCAAAAAGGTAAATACACCACATTGTAGATGAAGAAATTATCTACAAATATGCAGTGCAAAATATTACGCGGCGACGTATTCGCCTAGTCCATTGATAAATTTAATATTTTTGAAGTGAAACTTCTCTAGCGGCGGTTGGTTGGTTGTGAGTAAATTGGCAAATTCAGCGGAAATTGCACACGGAAATGTTGCAGCGGAAATGATGCAACGGAAGTGATGCAACGGAAATGGTTGGGGCTGAAACAAGTGCTTCTTGTGTGTATGCATATGGAATTAATTTAACAAAAATTTGCTAATAAAAGGTTAAAGAATAACACTTAGAAAAAGACCAATACAAGAATGAAAGTAAAGGTGACTACGTACGTAAATGAAGAAAAGGATAAAGGCAAAAGTAAAAATAAACACAAAAACAAAGATGCGTAAAGATAAAGGCAAAAATGAAGACCAAGGTAAATTTAAACACTTTACTCATATATATAAGGTCAAATATGAAGGGGAATATGTAGCTGAAAAAAATGATGAACATAAAAGTAAAGACAAAGATACCGATAAAGGCAAAGATGAAGATAATGGAAGAAAGATTAAAATAAAGGTAATTAAAGAGGAAAGGATATAGAGAGAGACACAGACACTCAATCTGCGAACTATTTTGGGAT